>NC_079416.1:4878954-5178954 GCF_026213295.1 Gadus chalcogrammus | reverse complement strand
AGACAGACAGACAGACAGACAGACAGACAGACAGACAGACAGACAGACAGACAGACAGACAGACAGACAGACAGACAGACAGACAGACAGACAGACAGACAGACAGACAGACAGACAGACAGACAGACAGACAGACAGACAGACAGACAGACAGACAGACAGACAGACAGACAGACAGACAGACAGACAGACAGACAGACAGACAGACAGACAGACAGACAGACAGACAGACAGACAGACAGACAGACAGACAGACAGACAGACAGACAGACAGACAGACAGACAGACAGACAGACAGACAGACAGACAGACAGACAGACAGACAGACAGACAGACAGACAGACAGACAGACAGACAGACAGACAGACAGACAGACAGACAGACAGACAGACAGACAGACAGACAGACAGACAGACAGACAGACAGACAGACAGACAGACAGACAGACAGACAGACAGACAGACAGACAGACAGACAGACAGACAGACAGACAGACAGACAGACAGACAGACAGACAGACAGACAGACAGACAGACAGACAGACAGACAGACAGACAGACAGACAGACAGACAGACAGACAGACAGACAGACAGACAGACAGACAGACAGACAGACAGACAGACAGACAGACAGACAGACAGACAGACAGACAGACAGACAGACAGACAGACAGACAGACAGACAGACAGACAGACAGACAGACAGACAGACAGACAGACAGACAGACAGACAGACAGACAGACAGACAGACAGACAGACAGACAGACAGACAGACAGACAGACAGACAGACAGACAGACAGACAGACAGACAGACAGACAGACAGACAGACAGACAGACAGACAGACAGACAGACAGACAGACAGACAGACAGACAGACAGACAGACAGACAGACAGACAGACAGACAGACAGACAGACAGACAGACAGACAGACAGACAGACAGACAGACAGACAGACAGACAGACAGACAGACAGACAGACAGACAGACAGACAGACAGACAGACAGACAGACAGACAGACAGACAGACAGACAGACAGACAGACAGACAGACAGACAGACAGACAGACAGACAGACAGACAGACAGACAGACAGACAGACAGACAGACAGACAGACAGACAGACAGACAGACAGACAGACAGACAGACAGACAGACAGACAGACAGACAGACAGACAGACAGACAGACAGACAGACAGACAGACAGACAGACAGACAGACAGACAGACAGACAGACAGACAGACAGACAGACAGACAGACAGACAGACAGACAGACAGACAGACAGACAGACAGACAGACAGACAGACAGACAGACAGACAGACAGACAGACAGACAGACAGACAGACAGACAGACAGACAGACAGACAGACAGACAGACAGACAGACAGACAGACAGACAGACAGACAGACAGACAGACAGACAGACAGACAGACAGACAGACAGACAGACAGACAGACAGACAGACAGACAGACAGACAGACAGACAGACAGACAGACAGACAGACAGACAGACAGACAGACAGACAGACAGACAGACAGACAGACAGACAGACAGACAGACAGACAGACAGACAGACAGACAGACAGACAGACAGACAGACAGACAGACAGACAGACAGACAGACAGACAGACAGACAGACAGACAGACAGACAGACAGACAGACAGACAGACAGACAGACAGACAGACAGACAGACAGACAGACAGACAGACAGACAGACAGACAGACAGACAGACAGACAGACAGACAGACAGACAGACAGACAGACAGACAGACAGACAGACAGACAGACAGACAGACAGACAGACAGACAGACAGACAGACAGACAGACAGACAGACAGACAGACAGACAGACAGACAGACAGACAGACAGACAGACAGACAGACAGACAGACAGACAGACAGACAGACAGACAGACAGACAGACAGACAGACAGACAGACAGACAGACAGACAGACAGACAGACAGACAGACAGACAGACAGACAGACAGACCTGCAGCAGCTCAAAGGCGGCGAGCATCTCCCCGGCGGTGCAGTTCCCGCGGTAGATCTGGTAGTACTCCAGCTGGGGCGGGAAGCGCGGCGGGCCGTAGTGCTCGTCGGCCATCTTGACCACGGGCTTGGCGAAGGTTCGGCCCATGAAGTCGGCCTTCCCCTACAGAGCGGCGTGATACGGGGTGGTGAGGACGGAGGGATTCTCCTTCAGGGATTCAGCTCGACTAGCTCTCCTTCCACAGCTCGTGGAACTGAAGGTTGTTGTTTTTTGCCATGGAATGACAATTAAATGGCACCGCTGGGCGGTTTGTCATTGGTCCTTTGACATACTGTACCTGCGCGGTCGAGAAACATGGCTTGACGGAGGGCTCATGTTTCCAGGCACAGTATCGACAGAGGAGCAATGAGAGAATAGGTAGCACCAAAACAAGAAACCCAGGTCTAACGGCTAATACAATTAAAAAACAAACCCAACGCCAGACATCCAGCATAACCAGTGAACTATAAAACAGGGTTATATATCTATAAATATAATGATTACAATGGAGGCAGAGTGGATCTCTCTTACAGTTAGTGGTTATGAGTGGAGCCTATCTCCGTTACTTACAGCATCCAATATCAACTGCTTGTAATTCAAGGAATGCAACAGGTATAGACCACCCACAACCCACATCATTTGTCCATCCAAATAAGCGGTTCCGGATCCACTGGTCTAGGCCTACAACTAAGCCTATAACTACATTGAAGCCAACACAGCCTGATTGAAATGGGATACTCAAAATGAATATAGAATATTAAACTGTTACGAAAATGAAGTGTAGTGCAGCATTTGATGTCCGACGTCAACCAGTTTGACATAAATCCAGGAGCTCGGTAGCGTTTACATTTTTACGATAACGTAACATAAGTACTTTACCATGTGATGTATTCATTGCCTTGAATAAACAAATATTTAAAGGGATAGGTGACTAAATAACAGTTACGTAATATTCCCTTTAAAGGAAACTGTAGTGGATCCGGAAGTGGCGCAGACGTGGTCAGGGAACGGCAGCATATGGGTGGTCTATAAGCGCAACGAGGAGACCACATCGATGCGGGCCACACAGACCAGACCCAACGAGCACAGAGAGAGCCTGGCTGTGTTCCTCTTGCATGGCCTTAGAGAGACTTCAGAGATGCTGTCTCTGTTTTAGTGTGCAGTTTTAGTTGGTTACATTCGGTGCTCTGCACACAATGCAGTGTTTCGGGGCGATACTCCAAGCCATGAGAAGTCACACTCTACTTATCCGAAGGGGTCATCCAAATCAATGGTTTATGGTGGCAGCAGGTATACAGAGTGAGTGAGTCAATATGAAGCATGGTTCAAATAAAAAGTCATGGCAGTTTACGCAACAGGCTCACTTGAGGTTAATACAACTAAACTGAGTGAATAATGAATGAATGAAAAAACAAAAATGTAATATAAACTAGTGCCAGGCCATTTTTGATTAATAGATAGATATACAGTATAGATACTTAGCGGGAAACGTATACATTTTCAACCAATTATTACTACTAGGAAAAACAACAAATAATTAGTCTTTCAAAGTCTTTCAAACCAGGACAGTTGTTAGCTTGAGTATCTGAATAACACAGAAAGTCGTACAGTTTGAACAGCATAAATCGGACCGGACCCTTGAGAGCCAGGAGACAGTTTAGTCTCCTTGGTCTGTAGCTGATGCTCACCACCGTGTCCTGGTCGTAGATCTCAATGACGATGATGGGCGGGTCGTCCCTCAGCTCCACCGCCGTGCCGAACAGCTCCACGTTCTCAAACACCATCAGCTGGTCCCAGGTGGGGCACAGGGTCTCAGCCAACACCTGGGAGGAGGGTGGGGCGGGGGGAGGGGGGGGAAGAGAGAGAGAGAGAGAGAGAGAGAGAGAGAGAGAGAGAGAGAGAGACAGAGAGAGAGAGAGAGGGTCAGAGAGAGAGAGAGAGAGAGAGAGAGAGAGAGAGAGGGTCAGAGAGAGAGAGGGAGAGACCGAGTGTCAGAGAGACAGAGTTATAGAGAGAGAGACAGAGAGAGACAGAAAGAGAGCGAGAGAGAGAGAGAGAGTACCAGTAACACTATTTGTCCCATATGTATTGTATCCATCTTCAGGATGTTACAGTGTGATAAATGTTGGTGGTGTATCACCGATGTAGTTCTACTCCTATCCGTTAGATGTCTTCCACACTCAGAATAAGGTTAGCTTCCCCTCAGTATTTCCTTCACCCGTGCACATTGTGTTCATCTGTGTGAGTGTGTTTTTAAGTTCACCCTGTCTCCTGTCCTGTAGCCAGACATCCAGGTTTTCTATCCTTGCCTCTTGTGGCCTAGTTTTCACAACCTTGAATCTTATTTTTTTTGTTCCCACAGTTCTTTGCATCGACATGCTTTCAGGGTGCATGTCTGCACTTGGGTCGCAGATAGAACCTTTCATTTAGCATAGATGGTTTACTTTAGGTATTGGCGAGACGTGTCGTGGTTCTTCTCCTCACCTCTGTGACCTGGCTCTGTGTGGAGAAGAAGACCCTGGCGAAGGGGTCCGATAGGCCGGTGCTGTCTGCGGCGAAGAGGCTCCGGGCCTGGTACATGTGCACCCTCAGCTGGAAGATCTGCTTCACTGCACATCCACGAAGAAGAGAGGGAGAGAGAGAGAGATTTGATCTGTGTGACAATGCTTCGATTTCAAAATGACCGGCATATATTTAGTCGTGTTTGCGTGCATCTGTTGCCAAGTACAATACTACTAGTGCTACTACTTCTAAATCGTCTTACTCATGTAGGTGAGGCTGATGGGGGGGGGGGGGTCTTACTCATGTAGGTGAGGCTGATGGGGAGGGGGGGGGGGGGGTCTTACTCATGTAGGTGAGGCTGATGGGGGGGGGGGGGGTCTTACTCATGTAGGTGAGGCTGATTGGGGGGGGGGGGTCTTACTCATGTAGGTGAGGCTGATGGTGGGGGGGGGG
This sequence comes from Gadus chalcogrammus, assembly GCF_026213295.1. NCBI lineage: Eukaryota > Metazoa > Chordata > Actinopteri > Gadiformes > Gadidae > Gadus > Gadus chalcogrammus. The sequence continues at coordinate 5,173,956 of NC_079416.1, read as the reverse complement.
GGGGTCTTACTCATGTAGGTGAGGCTGATGGGGGGGGGGGGGGTCTTACTCATGTAGGTGAGGCTGATGGGGGGGGGGGTCTTACTCATGTAGGTGAGGGGGGGGGGTCTTACTCATGTAGGTGAGGCTGATGGGGGGGGGGGGGGGGGGCCTTACTCATGTAAGTGAAGCTGATGGGGGGGGGTCTTACTCATGTAGGTGAGGGGGGGGGGGGGGGGTCTTACTCATGTAGGTGAGGCTGATGGGGGGTGAGGGCGGCAGGCCGGGCCTGGATAGCTTGTTCTCCTCGAAGCCGTTGGGCAGGCCGCTCAGGTAGTCCTTCCGCTGGCGGTTGAGGCCCAGCCACAGGTACACCTCCAGCTTGGCCTGCACTGTCCAGCCCGCCGGGCCAAAGCCCTTCTTACCCGGGATCTGTGAGCCAAGGTGGGCGGGGGGGATTAGAAAAAGTATTTGAGCATTAGAATGGCATTAGCATAGTATTTACAGAGTAATTAACATTAATCTGTACAGTAACTATGTTGCCAAAGAAAACAAAACAAAAATCTTTGTGATGCCGATTTGAAGAGACTGACATTGAGGTTTTATGTGATTTTCTAACATGTGATCTCATGCCATGTGTTTCTTTGTGATATTTCCCGTCATGTGATCTCATGTGCGCTTTGCGACTCCCATGTTACGTCCCCCCCGGTCGTGTGACATCTCCTATCGTGTGCTACCGTACGGTGTGCGCGCCGGCCTCACCCTGAGGAACACCGTCTTGACCTTGCCGCACTCCTTGCCGGTCTCCTCGTCCACGCTGGAGAACAGGATGTCCTTGGAGGGCACGCGGGCATAGGCCATGCGCTTCCCGTTGCTCAGCATCCAGATGAACACGTCTGGGACGCTGTGCTGGGGCTGGAGGGTCCGCCAGAAGGATCACAAGGTCACCAGGATACAAACCAAACGCAAACACGTATATAGGCTCCGCCCACAGATTGTGTGAGGTGATAGCGCCAGTCATAACTGTACGCCTCGATTTTCCTCGGCCTAACTCGACGGCTGCTTTGGATGAACGCTGAATGACAAAATGGTTTTACTGATTTACTGGTAATGTCGCGCCCGTCTATAATGCGCTATGTTGAGCTGAACTATTGTTGTGGATCGAAGAAAGGACTTTGAAATGTGAGCTCTGGTGTATAATGTGTATACAGTAGAGCTCACACTGTCTGCACGACCACTGCACGACCAAAAAAAATACATAGGGATCTTTCCAAGACAAACCAAAACAATTGCTTATCTTGGAATTGTTTTGTCGCATTGGAGGAATTACACAATGGAAACGTTTCATTGACATTTCAGGAACTCACAGGACAATAACAAACAAAACCAACCAACAATCATCTCATTCTTCATACCTCCTCGGCCATGAAGCGCAGCTTCACCAGGAAGTTCTGAGCCAGCTTGATCTTATCCCTCACGGTGCTCTTCTTCACCTGAGACCTCATGGTCTTGGCCTGCTGGCCGATGCTCTCCTGCAAGCAGCATCATTTCCAGTCAATCCCCCAGTTCCACCATCAGTCCAACCCCAGCGTTGAACACACCACCATATATAATGATAGCATTTACACATTTTATTGAAAGGGTTTTCCTCCAAACTCAAAATGCTGTAGTAGCTGTTGCCTTTAAACAGTTAAAAGCAACAATACAATACAGTAAAAAAAAAAAAGTAAGATCGGCACCTTGGATAAAGTAACTTCATAGGAGGCAAGAGAAATGAACAAAATAAAACAGAGGCAGTTGGACCAGATGAGAGGTCCAAGAAAGAGGGCAGAACAGAGTTGGTCAGAGCCGCTAACACAACTACTGGGAAGTGGGGCATGGCTGGTGTTTGAATGTCGTACCACTTCAGCCAAGCACAGCTTCAGTCTCTCCCGGTCCAGCCTGGTTCTGCCTGACTGGCTCTGGTCCTTGTTGGCCAGGGCCAAATACTGACTGGAATCACAACAGCAGACACACATTATGCTACGTTGTACTGCATACCACTGCTACCACTACTATTGATACAATTAAATGTAATTAAAATAAATTGATAACATATATAATAAAGGCAGTATATTTTCAACAATAATCTCTATCTCTTGTTTCTTTATTAAAGCACTTAAAACTGTTTGCTAATATGAGGAAGTTTATGTACTCAACTGATTCTTACACTTTTTGGATATATATTGATTGTTGAAGGCATTTATTTTAATGTAAGGATGTAATTTCAACTAATACAGCTGCTGCCAATACCACTCGTATGCTATGGCTGCTACAACTATGCCAGACTTTCTACGGTGGTCCTAGTGAGCGTCTAGTGACCTGCATCCAATGCTCAGCTCCTCCAGGACCCCGCGGAGTCTGCGTTCTGGGTAGGCCTTCTCCGTCTTGATGATCTCCTGCACATCGTTCAGCCCCTCCTCCTGCACAACCATGCCAAACAAGACGTTTTCATGGTTACATATCACGCGGTGATAACACCAAGCAAAAATAAATTCCAAATTCGCTTGCCTTAAAAATAATTAGTGCAAATGGATGGAAATAAGAATAAAGAATAAAATAAAATACAAGGTAGAATAGTAGCATCTAGAGCACAACTCATTACTAGTGAACCGGGTCAACTGTTTAAAGTTAAGCTATGAATACGCTACAATTTCAATCTGAGACATCAAATAACACCAGCCATTATACAAGTGGCTTCCTCTAGCTGTGGCACTTCCTTTCTGCTTGTATCTGTGGTCACTGCTAAATGATAAAGGCTGCATCTGTGGTCACTGCTAAATGATAAAGGCTGCATCTGTGGTCACTGCTATAAAATAAAGGCTGTATCTGTGGTCACTGCTAAATGATAAAGGCTGTATCTGTGGTCACTGCTAAATGATAAAGGCTGTATCTGTGGTCACTGCTAAATGATAAAGTCTGTGTCTGTGGTCACTGCTAAATGATAAAGGCTGTATCTGTGGTCACTGCTAAATGATAAAGTCTGTGTCTGTGGTCACTGCTGAAGGATAAGGGCTGTGTTTGTGGTCACTGCTAAATGATAAAGTCTGTGTTTGTGGTCACTGCTGAAGGATAAGGGCTGTGTTTGTGGTCACTGCTCAAGGATAAAGCCTGTGTTTGTGGTCACTGCTAAAGGATAAAGGCTGTGTTTGTGGTCAATGCTCAAGGATAAAGGCTGTGTTTGTGGTCACTGCTAAAGGATAAAGGCTGTGTTTGTGGTCACTGCTCAAGGATAAAGGCTGTGTTTGTGGTCACTGCTCAAGGATAAAGGCTGTGTCTGTGTTCACTGCTCAAGGATAAAGGCTGTGTTTGTGGTCAATGCTCAAGGATAAAGGCTGTGTTTGTGGTCACTGCTAAAGGATAAAGGCTGTGTTTGTGGTCACTGCTCAAGGATAAAGACTGTGTTTGTGGTCACTGCTAAAGGATAAAGGCTGTATTTGCACCAGACAACGACTTGCCAGTTTGTCTGCCAGGTTGTCTATGATGTTGGCGTTGTACAGCCGCCTCCGGTGGTCCTGCCACCAGCTCTTGATGTAGATGCAGGGCTTCCTCTCGAAGTACGGCAGGTGGAAGTAGTTCCTGTAATGCAGAACACCGTTCAGTTCAAATTGTCAGTAGTTCCTGTAATACAGAACTCTGTTCAGGTCAAACTCCCAAACGCCATTAGACAGGTGGGAGCTACTCCTGTAATATAGAGTACCTTTCTGGTCAAACAGTCAATAGTTCATGTAATACAGAACTCCACTCAGTTCAAACTGGCCTTTGGACAGGTGGGAACAATTCCTGACATACAGAACACCTTTCAGTTCAAACTGGCCCATATGGAGAGGATCCAAATGTAGCATGGAAGATTTAAGTATTTTTTTTTTTGTTAATGGTGATTATTAGTATTTGAATAGAGAAAATAAAAGCTTTTGTTACCATATATTGGATTTTTTTTTTAAGCAACTCTGAACACGGACGATATTCTGCAGCGGTTTGATGAAATCGTCTTCCTCTGGTTACAGTGTGTTATATTGTGTTATTGTGTTACATTCAACAGAGAATCTCAGCGTAGATAGACCAATTAAATGTGAGAAGGAACCGCTCAAACATAATAATAAACCAATCCAACAATCAAATGTACAAATGTCAAGAATCAACTGAATCAATTGAACACGAGAGTCAGCTAATCGAACGTGAGAATGCACCGATTGAATTAGAGCCAATCAAACCTGTCCGTGATGACGGGCTTCATGGGGGGCGTGGACGCCACGGCGGCCAGGTCTGGGTCGTCATCAATCTCCTCGTCGCTGGAGTTCTGGATCAGCTCAGACTCCTCCTCCTCGCCGCTCCCCTTCCCCCCCTTGCCCTTGGGCTTGTACACCCCGTCAGTTTCGTTGCCGTAGTTCCCTGGCAAGTCAAATAAGTCTCTCCTCAGCCTCACACCTCAACCAATGAGCAATGTCCTCCTTTACCCTTGATGGAATCCGAGGACACTGTAAATATACAGTGCTTTCTAGAGATACTTTCATCCGTCTTTATCTATCCTTGAGTTATATTAGAGTACTGTAATTAAATCATATTATGAGCCAAAGTAACAAGCTTAACCAAAACGTTCATGCATGAAGGATGAAATGTGTCTTATTTGCAGCAAAGCGTAATAGTGGGGGTATCGTTCATCAATGGGGCAATTCAATAGGATTAGGAGTGATGCAATTCCAACTGAACGGCTGATAACGTATCCATTTTATTAACTGAACTAACTTATTAATTTGTTTTAATAATTAAACGTATTAACTTATTAAGACCAAATAATCAATCAAAAATGAAATCAACACAAATTGTCAGTCAACGCAGTATGAATCAATAGCCTTTACCTATTGTGACTTCAAAACTGATGGGTTTGTCGCCGATCTTCCTGTCGATCATGGTGGCCTCCAGGAAGGAACCAAAGAGGAAGAACTCCTCCACCTTGCCTGTGGCGGACTGGGCACACAGAGGGGTCAACACTACTCCAACCTCCACCCAGCGTTGAGATAATCCATACTTAGTCAGGAAAACCCTCTATTCAAGTACATAGAATCCTATCACCCAATAACATAACACACATTTCGTTCCCACAGTAGGTCACGTTGAACACCATAACGATATTCCATCCAAAGGTATAGTTAAATTCTATATCAAACCGTGTTTCAGTCGACACAATGCAGACGTGCTTCATTGATCTCGTTAAAGCACTTCCATCTACTTCCACCAGGGGGGGGTCATGGTGCCCATTTCAACAAGTGGAGGTTCAAGAAATGTCCGAATAAATTCATGCTTGGACTGTGCAGCTTGTTGTCATGCATGACAGGCTGCTAAGCTGTGTAACACGGTCCCTTTAGACTCCTGTCATCTGATCCTTCAGAACAGACTATTCTACCAACATGGTGGAATCCCTTAGCCCTCGCCAAACAACTGAGTCTGTGAGCGTGACTGAAGCACGCCATCCACAGAAAGTCATTCCCCTAGCGCATACGTCGCATTAATAATGCACATAGCTGTATTGTAGTGAATCAATAATTCACTACTTGAACCCCCCCCTCTTTATAAATGAATAAAAATATATAAAAATGTTAATGTTATATATATGAATAAAAAACATTTATATTTACACATATTTCCCCCATTGCAAGTGAAAAATTTAATAAAAGATGTAAGGTATATGGAAGCGTCAACGGAGGAGCCCACCTCGGAGATGTTGGGCACGCCCTCCACCTGCACCTCGGTGGAGCAGGTGATCTCGGGCGAGGAGGTGTCCAGCAGCTCCAGGCCCAGGCTGATGAGCAGCCGGGCCCTGAAGGACACGCCCTCCCCCAGGCCCTCGTTCAGCTCCTGGTACTCGTCCATCAGGGTGTAGTCCCGGGTGGAGCCGTACATGTTGACCCAGGCGGGCCCCAGCGTGGGGAGGAAGCCTGGGTGGAGGGGGGTCAATGGTAAAGTATCAGGTCTTGTTCAGTTGAGAACTGAATTTGATCATAGTTTACCTAATCATTTTCGTTATTGGTAAGTTCAACTTGCTGTAGGTATACTTTAGGTATAAGAGCTATAATTTAAGTGTAATCCGATAGAAATGCCCTAGAGATAGGTAACCTAGTCCGACCAGTCACATAGTCAGCTATTATAGTGAGTGAATAACCGTCTGCCTCTGCTGCACTTTTCTGTTCTCTCTCTTCGCAACCCTCAAATCTTACCGACAGCAGCTTTGACGGGACAGTTAGAACACTTAATTAAAGTTTTAACAGTTTAAGTTAATGTCTAAAGCTGACATAAAAGCATGTATCTATTGTCAGTTAGGCTCCATGTTTCAGGCTTATCCAGTAACAACCTATTAAACCAGGTTTAGTGCGAGTCAACTAGTGATGGGTCGGTCGCCACCGAATCAGATCGAATGAACGAATCTTTAACAAGAACGAGCCAAACTGATTCTTCTCTCTCGTTCGTCTCGTTCGTTCCCAGATTCGACTCCTCCCAGACCCATTAGTCGCTGACTCGCTGGCTCGCTGTTCGTTCACTGACTGTGAGTGGTGTAGAGGGTAGAGGCTTAGTGAGCGAGCATACGATAATACGATTCAATATCAGTGAAATGGTAAATGCATGGTGCCTTTGTACTTTCTGTGTCATGCTAGATTAATCAAATATTTGAATGTCTCGTCAATCTGTCTCGTTCTTTTATGGCTCGCTCCACCCGGGACCCCCACCATAATTTCTAAATCAAGTCTATTATCTTGCTGATAAGTTATACATCCAATAATCAACCACACCCACCCATCCCGCTGCGTTTGGTTAAAGTTGTAATGTTGATTGACGACCGACTTCCAAGATCGTTTGAGAATGATAACGAGGGAGGGGCTGAGTCTGACTGACTCAGCTGAATACCGTGCATTCCAAGTTCGATTCACCGCTACCGGAAACTAGACTGAACGAACGAACCAACAAACGATTCTGAACGATTCTTCTTGGCAAACTGACCGACGCAAACTGAATCAAAGAAAATAATCCCTGAATCCATAACTAGAGTCAACAAAGAGCTAAAACGGTAGTTACGTCCCCCTGCTGGTTGAAATGGTGTACCCCAGCCCATACAGCGATGACTTAGAAAATGCATTTATTTAGTTATTAAATCAGCTATTACTTTAACCCCTGCTTATTGCTTGAATAGAAACAGACTTATAAGGGACAGAGAAAGTCGTTTTCACCTTTCTCTCCTTCGTTTGAAATTTTGCGCAGATCCAGGAAGTGCGTTCCTATGGCAACGTCGTTGACCTTATCCGCGTCCCGGAGTTGGAGTTTCATCCGCTTGCACAGCGGGGGAAACATCTCAGTGAAAACAATCTGCTCGTTCCAGATGGGCTCATAGCTGCTCTTCTGAATCGTGGTCTTGCCCTGGAGTGAAAATAAATGAGTCAAGATCAACGGTTAAAATGGTAGACAGAAACTTCCAGAAACCGAAAGTAAATGATTAAAATAACTCTTTAAACATTCCTTATATATTATTTGGTTGATGCTTCCATCCACAGAATCTCATCAGCACCGATAGCATACATTCATTCCCACAGATGGGGATCTAACCCTAACCCTGGCTGTGTTAATGCAGTGCTACACAGGGCTTCACATCATGAGTTCTATGATTATGGAATTCATTAATTATTTAATAGAAAATCATTTTTCTTGACGCTATCTCATCCAGTGTGGTCGATGACTTGTCTGCCACTCTGAGTCACCTTCTGCCCAGCGAAAAGCACTTGTATGTAGGGGTCCACCAGGTCCTTGTTGTCCCCTATGAAGGCCTTCTTCATGTTGGCCATGATGCTGGTGTTCATCCTAGGCAGCCCCTCGGCCCGGTAGATCTTGAGGTAGTACCGCGCCCACTGGCGCTCCGCAGGAACCCCCTCTGGGAGCAGCAGATTACTGTAGCCAGAGGTAGACGTGCATAAGAGAACTACAACCTCCGCAATCCACAGAGGTCATTCAACACCACCTTCGGGTAATTCGGGTAATTTGCCTGCATAGGGCTTGCACATTAGAATGCATTTTTTTGTCACGACTCAAGAGAGTTGTAGTCATGTCAAATCCAAAATAAATGTAAATATATCGTAACCAAGGCTAATCTAAACTTTGTTTTGTCTCCTATCATTTGAGAAACACTATGGCAGTTTCAAATGAAACAGTGTCACCCCATAATGGCCCAATTCATTTACGATAAATTTGTGGACAATGATAAAAAAACACCATGACTACTGATAACATTCCTATGCTACTCTACTTCCAAAATGGAGGCGACCATTGCTCTGTGACATCCAGATGAACAAGCTCAATGTCATGTGTTGTTCGTGATTGTGCTGCGATCAGGTCTCTTTTGCAAGATAAGTGCCTAACCTCAATAAGTCTTGAGGTTTTCTGAATAAATAAAAGTTAAAATAATAAATAAAATAGAATAAAATTCACAATTTGACTAACTCACTTCTATTCCGACATTTTTGCACATACATTTCTACTACTGTGTATAGTATGCATATCTTTGGTCGTTTGTAAAAAAAAATCAATGCATGTTTATCAAGCTAATACTCTCCAGTATTGCCCTGGTTAGAACATTTTAAGTCTGGGCTCAATGAAGCATCTTATTTAAAAATACATGCTGGGTTATTGTTTGGTTGATTCAGAAATATACCGCCTAGTTACTATTTGCAAGGACAGAATTCATGTCCGATTGACGGGGAACCCCATACCCTTCAATTTCATCTTCATCCGACTCGTTGGCCTTGTGTGGAGTTTTGATGTTGTCTCCTTTCCCCACGACGGCGATGTCACACTTAATGTAGCCCTTACATCCAGCCGTGATGTCTTCGGGGTCCGATAGAGCTGCCCATTTATGGTAAAACTGATGTTCTAAAGAACAGAAGAGCACTATTTTAAAATACATGCATGAATAGCGACTGCAGTGACACATGCCTGACCACAGGGCGTGCTGCTGGGTAGGATTTATAAATATTTGGGCCAACTCCTCCACTCCTCATTTACCTGGTTGAGTGTAGATAGTGCCAACGTCCATTTTGAATGACCCCACCAGTGTACCACTGCGCAGGAGGTTTTTGGAATGAATGACCTGGTAGTCGGTTGGGGTGAGAACAATCAAAGATTATTATAAATGCTCCAATGTGACCATGATTAAGAATGACTTTGTGGAAGCACCACTGCGGCTCAACTTACAGACAACTTCAAGATTTTGTCGAACATGACGTCTGGGGGCACGTGGAAGTCAAACACAAAGTACTGGGGGGTGGGGGAAAGGAAAAATATTTGGTATGGTTTGTTTATTTATAAGGACTTTGTATACATTGTTTGATTGTATTTGAATGAATATATTTCACATGTTTTGGATGCTAGGAGCATAGTATTATTAGCATTGTTGCTATTGTCACCTCATTGTAGTACGGGCAGTTGGTGGACTCCTTCATGGACGTGTACTTCTTGTCATCGCCGATCTCCACACACACCACCGGGTCCATGTTCAGGCCCACGAGCTGCCTGGCCTCCACCACTGTCACGCTCACCTTACATCACAAACCGTTCATCAGTGGACCCATACATGAGGGGGAGGGATGAACAAACTCAAGTCTCTACAATAACTTGTCTGTGTGGTGTGGTCGTTGCCTTACTTGGTAATCCATGGGTCTCCCTGCACTGGGCTCCATCTTAATTTCTGGCTTAGATCTAAAATAAGATTAAATAAGATTAGATAAACAGCTTAAGATAAAATGTGCTACATCAAGAATATAGAAGAAAATACATGGCAAGGTAAGAGGAAGGGGCTAACTGCCCCAAAGCCACCAACAAACCCCTCCCTGGGTGGTGGTTGGCTGTTGTCTCTTGTTGGCAGACATGTGGGATGGGATCTAACCTATCTCGGCAGTTGGGTGTTGGTGCTCGTTAAGGTAGGACAAGTATAAGGTGAGGTAAGGTAAGCTAAAGTATTGTAAGGTAAGGTAAGGTATTGTAAGGTGAGGTAAGGTATTGTAAGGCTAGGTAAGGTAAAGTATTGTACAGTAAGGTATTGTAAGGTTAGGTAAGGTGAGGTATTTCAAGGTATGGTGAGGTGTTGTAAGGTGAGGTGAGGTAATGTAGGGGGATCAGCTAAGGTGAGATGAGGTAAGTTAAGGTAAGCTAAGCTGAAAACATCATCTAACATTTTCCACGTGTTCTTTGTGATTTCTGCCATCCCTGGCCTCAACAAACTCCCTACCTGATGTCTCATGTGCTGTTGTGTGTGTTAATGTACGACACTTCTCGCTGTGATTAATGTTCCATGTGATGTACACCGGTGATGTACACCGGTGGGTCTGCTGTGTTCCAGCGGTGTGAACCTTGCCTCTTGTTGGAGACATTGGTGCAGACGGCGGTGACGGAGGCCAGCGACACCGTGTCCGGATCCTGGCCTCCCATGAACAGGGACTCCGTCTCCAGAACGGCAGGTTCATCTAGAGATGGGGGGGGGGGAGGGATGATTGAACAGATAGAGCTTGTCAGGTCACAGTTGTTCTGTCTCTGGCGCCCCCTGGCCTAATAGCTCCGCCATCGTTAGATTGCACTGGTGGATTTTGGGATTGTTCCTCTGGTTCAAGGCAATGTTCATTTCCAAGTTAAATTCAGAAGAATACCAAATCATAAAAAATGAATTATATTAGTTTGAGAAATATTAAAACATTTTTATTTTTATCGACATTAACATCATCATTTCAACATCTTCTTCAAATCCTTTAGGCACATGAAGAGACCTCGGGAAAGATGTAATGTAATTACCTCCGCTCTTCTCCTTGTGTGCACGGTGCTTACTGCGCTTCATGGTTGCAAACAGCTGGCTCCTCGCTCTAGAGGGATGACAGTCACATTCAGCATCATGCACCCTTTTATAATGCACCCAGTCACATTCAGCACCCTTTTATAACACAACATTATATCGCTTGTGTTGGCTCTCTACATTCACTTCAATCTATTGAATCAAGCATAGTTTTTAAACCCATTTCCTTGTCATTATGGAACTACGGTACTTTTGGCTGTGTTACAATGTGTAACAATTCAGTATTTCTGAAATTGTATAAATAAAGGTCTACCTTAAGATATTATTTCATCATTATTGGAGGGTTTATAATAAATAGTTAGCTAATCTTATGTTTTATAAAGAATGGCTGTGCTGTAGACAGGTCTGTTAGTCACCGAAACCCTCCCATTTAAACCATAATAGAGGGTTTGAATTATTTAAATGAGCTGACCTTAATACATCAATTAGAGGAGGATAGGTTTTCACATCCATTGTGGAATATGAAACACTTTAAATTATTTGTTTACTCAGTTCAATTATCAAACTCCGGATCAATTCCACTAACTGCCCAACATTTTGTAAGGGATGAATACAGTTAGATAACCTTAAATAGGTAACCTTCATCAGAAAACCTTTCTTCGAATATTCACACAGACAAAAACACAGCCAAGTTTGCTAAAAAAACAAATTTTCAATGCATCAGCAAGCTAGATAGTCAAAATATCTAAAAAAGCTACATTCATAAAACATGAATCAGTTAAGATAACGCAAAAAAGTTATTACCTTGCATGATTTTTTAACAATTGTGAGAAACCTGACAACTTCTAAAAAGTTTTTCTGAACAAATTAAAACCAACATTTACAAACTTTCATGAAAGAAAGTTAAAATGGACCGTGATATTGTCAACATGACACTACTCGTAACAACACATAAAACGTTTGGATACATACCATACAAGAAAACCGCACCGGGTCGACCTCACTGCGATCAACCAACGACCAACCTCTGACAGCTCCCTCTGAGATGTAAAAAAAAAAAACTAAGAAAGAAGTAACAGGACTGCTTTTCTACATAAACAGTCGACGATTTCACATAACCATTTCTCGATCTTTGCAAAGCAGGTACAAATAAGGCCACGAGGGATAACGCCGTAAGTAGAAGAATTTGGTTCTTCCAGGTCCGAGGTTGGACGCAAGTGATGTGATACTGCGATGAATAGTGTATGACAGCCGAACCTGAGACTGGTAACTAGGCCGGTAAGGAAAGGTCTGCTGACAGACGTCACCGCAAACAACCAGTCTGCCAATCCAGATCACCTGCTGACAGAGACAAAGACAATAGGGAAAAAATGATACATACAAATGCAAAGTTTCATGGTGCAGTCCATAGCGCCCATTATGGGAGTTACTTTTTGAATAAACTTTATCTTCATTCAAAAGATTCATCTTATATGTTGAGTTTAATTTGTGGTACAATTTTCAAAGAGTGTTTACTGGAGATGATGTAAAACATGTTTAATTTAGTGAATAAAATTGTGATTCGATCAAATAGTTGAATACCAATAGTATAGTTAACAAAGGCGAATTTAAATACAATTGATAAATTAAAGAGTGTTGATGAAGATGATGAGCTGGTGTTATAAAGATAACTACTACTACTTGGTCTAGATCAAGTCTAGTCTCAGTACATTCATAACAACTCTATCTTCAACATCCAAAGATGTAGTATAATTCGGGGACAAGCTGGTCGTCGATGATACCCCATGGGCACTAAACAAAGAATTGCTCTTTGGCATGTTAGAAGAGAATTACGAATAAACAAAACATTGGTCCGACCCCATTGGAAGAACGTTCCCTTCTGAATCATTCATGGGCCCCTGCTCCAAATTAGCCCCTGGTACTACTGGCACTACGGTGGTCACAGCCCTGGTACTGACACACCGCTGGTCACAGCCCCTGGTACTGACACCCCGGACCGCTGGTCACAGCCCTGGTACTGACACTCCGCTGGTCACAGCCCTGGTACTGACACTCCCCTGGTCACAGCCCTGGTACTGACACTCCGCTGGTCACAGCCCTGGTACTGACACTCCGCTGGTCACAGCCCTGGTACTGACACTCCCCTGGTCACAGCCCTGGTACTGACACTCCCCTGGTCACAGCCCTGGTACTACTGACACTCCGCTGGTTACAGCCCTGGTACTGACACACCGCTGGTCCCAGCCCCTGGTACTACTGACACTCCGCTGGTCAAAGCCCTGGTATTGACACCCCGAACTGCTGGTCACAGCCCTGGTACTGACACACCGCTGGTCAAAGCCCTGGTATTGACACCCCGCTGGTCACAGCCCTGGTACTGACACCCTGGACCGCTGGTCACAGCCCTGGTACTGACACTCCGCTGGTCACAGCCCTGGTACTGACACAGCTGGTCACAGCCCTGGTACTGACACACCGGACCAGTGTCAAGGCTCACATTGTGTTTAACCTTTTAGTGGAACATTTAGTAAAGGCCTAACCAGGGACAGGGGTTGCAAATTAGTCTTGACTAGAAACCTGTATGCATGGCATTTATTTTATATTTTATGAAACAAAGTACAATATATTTGTCCCTGCTCAACTTCTAAACCAAAAAAAATAGAATCGTCGCATCAAAAGAAAGAGAACTCAAAACGGAGGACAACTATGTTTTTGTACGTTTGACCACCATGATTCGTCTGCCCCGCTGCATGAATATGACTCTATTGAATTCTATTGAACACCCATTTCCAATTGATCACCTCATCAATTACACAAGGAGCTGGCCTGCGAGCCGTACACCCGCGTCTTAAGTTGCCCGTATCCGATGAAACCAGGCTTTCAATTATTCAGACGCCTCGCTAGGTGCTGCGTGTGTATCGTCCCGTCGTGTCAGGGTGTCATCACTCCAAACTACAAGTATGGTTTATTGTATGTTATCATACCGGTTGGATGAAAACCACCGCTTTTTGCAGACGCTTTCATGCATTACCACTTTGAACAGTTTAGATGCATACATGTCATGAACGAACAGGAGTCTTGCCTCCTCAGGATGCCTACAGGTAGAGTGTGGACTTCAGGGAATCGAACACAGTAGGCCTACCTTTTTACATTTGGGAGACAAACATCCTAATGGTTTAGAGTATAACGTTTTTAAGCTATTACACATTAACGTCCACTCCGTAACCAAGATGATGTTCAACTGGTTTATTAAGCTGTGCGTTTGACGACTGAGTCCCTCTGCCTCACCTCATGGGGCTGTGGGTCAGGGTGATACCCCTGGTGACGACCGACTGCACGTCCCGCTGAGCGATTCCTCTTTTAATTACATGAGGGTTTGGTGTTGCGATTCAGAATCAACATATACATAAATTTATTAGTATGGCTGTCTGTATATTATGGTTTATATTTATGCAATCTTTTATATTACTAATGCTGTGTTTCTGTGATAATATATTTTTTTTTTTGTAAATTATTTCTCATTATTCCCTTTCTGGGGTAGGTATATTTTAATGCTATTGCTTGAATGCATTACAACGCAAATGTTGAAAAGAATAAAGAATCAGGGTAAGTTGTTGGCCTATTTTCCGCAATCAACCGTGTTTAACATCACAAACATATACATGTGAATGCCACAGAAACAGTGGCAATGAACGTGAGGTATATCATGGTTTTAGAACCTTAAATTGGTAACATTGGCTCTTAAGAATGGGTTAGGGCTAGGGTCCGGCTGACAGGGCCTTGTTCCAACAGTTAAACTATCCACTCTATTCATACTTGTCTAACATAACTGTCAGATGTGGGTTTCCTTAGAACCCAAGAACATTCAGAAAAAAAAAATATATATATATATATATATATATATATATATATAGTATGATTTTTCATATTAATTCAAACTGGAAATTGTATGTTCTGTGTCGCTTTGATTAATTATTCCTGTGTTATCTTGGGTTAAAGGCACCCAGTGCAACTTTATGTAAACATTCAATGAAAAATAAAAATTCAATTTCTAGTCTCATGTAATGGTATGAAGTTTCAATAACTCCATACCATTACATATCGACATTCAAGGAGCAAAGATGAGACGTCGTTGTGTGGTGAGAACTGATAGAAAATCGTTAACAACAACAATCGCCGGTGGGGAGAAGCCATTTTTCCATTGACTGGAAGCCTGCTTTATTTATTGTAGGTTACAAAAAATAAAGAAAATGGCGGCATTGTTGTTGTTATTGATTTTGTATCAGTTCTCACCACACAACCGACGTCTCATCTTTGCTGCTTAAATGTCGGTATGTAATGGTATGGAGTTATTGAAACTTACTACGTGTAAAAAAGACTAGAAATTGAATGTTTATTTTTAAGCCTCGAAAGTTGCACTGGGTGCCTTTAACAACACATCTTATCGAAGCACACCTCTCTGCAGGTATAAAGTCATCGGAAAATGTAAATATCCTTTGGGGGATGTGACACCAATTACAGACCTCCCTAGTTGGATTTGAAACCTGATCGTTTCATACCATTACATCCCCCTCCCAAATGGTCGACCATAAATCCCACATGTCTAATACCCCGGTTTGTATTTAGAAAGAATATTAAGTCGGAAAGCTATGAATATGCATGAGGCTGCAACCGAGCCGTCCAGCTGACACCTTTCCGTAGCGCGGTCTAGAGAGAACGTCGGCACGATTCGATACCGACCGTGCAATCTTATCTCGAGAAGGCCTAGATCGACAAGCCCTCTGTCGTCTGGACGTAGGCGGGGCCGTCACCATCCCCAGCCCGGGCTTTGGTTGAGCGACTGCGCTGCTCCGATGCTTGGCTGACTGTGGTGTCCTGTGTCCTCACGGCACATTTCAGACTGTAACAGAGACCCGGGCCATTGTTATCCCGCTGAATCAGGTCTATGGCCTTACCGGTGGCTAAGACAAACAAGTGGAGGCCCGACCTGAGGTCACCCTGGGACTAGTTTGAAATGTATAAACGGTTAGTTCGCGTCTGCCATTCTGCAAAAGAAGCTGCATGGGGAACTCTTTAAGCATTCCCACTTTTGTTTAAGATGGTTTTCAGCCAGAAATATAATGGTATCTCTGACCCAGCACGGCCTTTCTTAGCTTTCCTAATCAGAAACGTCTGACACATTTATACATAACATTTATATTTATATATATATATATTTATGTATAAGAGGGAATTCTTTTAATTTCACTTAATATGATTAGAATAAACCGTATGTCCCTAGAATACCAAGGGTTAGGGTTAGGGCATTCTACTTGCTGTAGTTTGGTCTGGCTTTGCGAGACTAGGGTTAGGGGAGAAGTCGGGTATCTATCAGTAGAGTTTGGTGGGGCAGCGCCCTCTGGTGGTTACAGGATGTCAGGCGTCTTTATTTTCATACTGCATCTTCTTGGTTCTCTGTTTCCACCCTCCATCCATGGACGTTTCGATTTGATCAAAGCAATTACATGCTGTGATAAAGCATTGGAATGCTGTGTGATAATGAGTTTCAACATTACACTGTCTGTAGGCCTATGAGTAAGTGAGTGAATCCCTGTGACTAAGCTAGCTACTGTTCTACTGTCCTTGAAGGCATGTCTAAGAGGGAACTTAACCTTTTATCAACTGTGCTGCTGGTTGTTTTCTAATCGTGGCTAATCATAGAAGCTTTCGCTCTTCCCACATTTTGCTGCTAATTAGTACCAGTACAGTAGTAACAGTATTTCTTGGTTAAACTTCTTTCGTTGCTGACCCTTGACAGTTCTTGTATGGAATAGCCTTTTTTTTTTTTTTTAAGAGAATAGGTTAAAGGGGACTTCTGTATTTACTAAGTAGTTGTTGGTAATTTAGCAGACGCCATTATCCACAGTGAGAGAGTCCATCAAAAGACTGAGTAGCTCAGTAAGGAGCATTATGGGATGGCTTGACGTAATTGTCCTTGATTTTTATGTTGATTAAACGTTTTCATTAAAGGCTATGAAGCATCTAGATTGGGAGTTTTTTCGAAACAAAATGTTTCTAAACTCTTTATCAGTTATGGTAATTGGACTGCATTTATGCAGCGCTTTTTCTAACCAGTGGACACTCAAAGTGCTTTACAATATTGCAGAACATTCCCCCGTTCACACACAGATTCAGACACCGACGGCGGAGTCAATCATGCAAGGCGACCGCCAGCTGGTCTGTAGCAGTAAGGGTGAGGTGTCGTGCACATGGACACCTCGACACTCAGCTAGGAGGAGCCGGGGATCGAACTAGCAACCTTCCGGTTATCAGCCCCACCGCTCTACCTCCTGAGCTAGAGCTACATGCCGCCCCCGTTAATCATCCAGTTTTGCATTTCAAATCCATCTAGTGGTCATACTGTATATGAGCTGAGGTGCATTGAAGCAGCATCATGAGAAAAAAGCACAGGGTTAGGGTATTATATACCACAGCTATTAAGGGCAGCGTGTGCATCAGAGTGGTTTCATATCCTGGCAATGCATGCATCACCACGGTTCCCTTGGTAACCATTCACAAGGATATCATTACAGCTCTCCTATTTTTTTGGGGTGTATATATTTCTTGTTCTGCCCTGATCACAATCCATCAATATCTTTACAGCTGCTGGCATCTCACACACACACACACACACACACACACACACACACACACACACACACACACACACACACACACACACACACACACACACACACACACACACACACACACACACACACACAGATTTCTTGAAACACACAGTGATGCTGGGGGGTAGGGTACTTAAAGTGATAGTGCTTCATTTGGTGAAAGTAAAGTGGCGCAGCACACAGGGGGATGGGACCGTTTTAGCGAGGACTCTGAATCCCCGGTCCAGTCTGCCACAACCAGAACATTCTATTAGCATTTGGTGGATCCCAGAAGCATTTGGAGGATCATAGCTCTGGTTCCTCCCCTCCCACCCTTCTCCTCCAACCTGACAGCAGCACACGATCTGGTCGCGGTTTGGTCAGCGCTGAGTGTGTGTGTATGTGTGTGTGTGTGTGTGTGTGTGTCCCCTCCCCATCCATCCCTTTCCAAAGGGTTTGTGAGTCACATGGAAGGCAGCAGACGGTGCTTGCAGGCAAGACGCCGCGCGGCACACACACTGAAAGAGCCGGCGGCTCCTCTATAAAACATTACAGGGAGGAGGAGGAGCAGGCGAGGAGGAGGAGGGGGCACAGGAGGGCGAGGAGGAGGGGAGCGGGGGGATAAGTGTCGGAGCGCTGGTATTCCCAGCTCAGTGCCTGCTAGCATGGCCATAGAGAAGAAGCTTGGCGTGGTGCCGCCGTCGCAGGGCCCGCTGTCGTCCCGCTACGTGGACGGCCAGAGGAAGGCCAACGCTCCCAAGACACCCACAGGTCAGTGGGATTCCATCTTCCTACTGTTCCATTGCCGGGAAGGAAAACTGGATGTGTATCAGTCTGTATTCAGGCTCCACACTGTGTCCGTATCGGCAGCGCCTTGCGTTTATGACCAAGCTTCGGATGTTGTTGTTGTTATTATTGTTATTATTATTTTGTCAGGGTCACCTGACCATGGGTGATGACGCATGAGAATAAAACTCAGCCTGATTTTACCCACTGATGCGTTCATCTCTTTCTGGGTCGTAATAATGAGCATTGTTTTCCCAGTGTCGTTGACCAAAGAACAAGCCTGGATCTACTAGGAAAACATTGATTGGCTTGGTACCCGTTACATAACAAACACTGGGCCAGGGGCCAGGCTCACACCGGTTAACCCCCTTACACCATGCAGGCATATAGGTTGGTCTTCCTCTGCGTTGCATACAAACCCAGCTCAGACCCTCCCAGGTTTCGTGGCTCCAACCTCTCGCTGTGTGTTTATGTGTTTATTCCTCCCATCTCTATGAACACCAGTCAGGTCCCATTTGGCCCGACAGATTTGGCCCGGCGCTATCAGTAACGACACACAGCTTGACAGGGAAGTAGATGGTTCTCGGACAGGGAAGAATAGTCATGTGGTTCTAGGGGTTGAGTGACTCCCAGAAAGGTACTGAATTCGATCCTCGATGTCTGCAGAGTACTGGTAGTCATGGCTCG
This sequence comes from Gadus chalcogrammus, assembly GCF_026213295.1. Taxonomy (NCBI): domain Eukaryota; kingdom Metazoa; phylum Chordata; class Actinopteri; order Gadiformes; family Gadidae; genus Gadus; species Gadus chalcogrammus. Next base: position 5,154,996 of record NC_079416.1, on the reverse strand, counting down.
AGAAAGATGCAACCCAGAAATCCAATACATGTATGTACAAATCCATTGCAATCTGCCTTTGGATAAAAGCATCTGCTGGACAAAATTATAAAAATAGGGCATAATAATCATTTTCAAAACAGATGCATGAAAATTGTTTTATGGCCGTGAGGAATCTGAGATTTTGGTCTGTGCTCTGATATGCAGTGAGCTTAACAGAGTAAGAGAGAGTTGTTTCTTTTATTTACTTGCAAAACCACCAGACCAGCTGACTTAACACATTAGCTCTTCCCTCTGGGGTTAAGATGAAGAGGTCTATGGAGATATTCAGTGAAGTGGGGCATTGATATCAGAATTAAATAACATCTCATCTAAAAGGTTTCATCATGGACGGTCATCACGAGGGTGTTAGCCCAGAAACACAAGTTAATGGTACAGGCGGCAGTTTTGGGGTTTGGGTTAGAAACCCTATAAGTCACTCCACTATGAGACAAGTGTCTCATAGTGGAGTGACATCTAGAAAGAAATACTAAGCTATGCAATAAGAGTGACTGAAGAAGAAGTTTTCACCGTACTTTCATGGCCCCGAACAAGACTTAAGAAGCAGGTTCGATATGCGAGGCTAACAGCAGGTAAGGAGTTGAACACAGGTGAGCTCCGAGTTCCATCACCATAGGTCAGAGGTCACCAGCACCAGTGGACTTTGGTACGGGACTGGTCGCACACTGGGTTCGAATGCATGAAACCATAGCTTCAGGAATATGTATGGCAAGGTAAGAAACTATTGTCTTCTCAATATGTTATTGTTTTTTGTTTGTTTCAGAGAAAAGCAATAATGCCAAAACAAATGCCCCTACAAAGAACAACACGGTTAGTCCGTCGACTATCAACAAATCTACTGTCGGCCCATCAGGTCCACGAATCCTTGCAGGTTAGCGTTCTCGCTCTCTCGCTCTCTCGCTCTCTCTCTCTCTCTCTCTCTCTCTCTCCCTCTCTCTCTCTAACCTACAGCAGAAGCTTCTGTGATTCATTTTTAATTAATGATCAGCTATGTTAAAGTATAGCTTACCAATTTTACCATTACTGTGCCAAATCAGTAGTCTGGGTTCCCCCAGCCCGTTCTGCCGGCGATTTGAATTCGCCATGCAGCAGGGTCTGGAGAGGAGCAATACATTTCTTCATGCTTCCGAACTGTTTTTACGGGAGCCAATCACCAAGCTGGCTTTTGCCCCTGGAGTGAGATTTAACACAATGACGACAGGGAAGCGACGGCAAGCATCCACTTGCATACAGAGTCATTTGAACTACGCTCGTTGATCACACCTCTTGTGCTGAAGAAAATGACAGCAGCCTCCCCAGACCAAGCTCAATCTATGATTGAGCTTGGTCTGGCAATAGCCAGGCTACCGAATCAGCCTACTTATGATGACATGACAAAGACTTATGTAGGCTTCGGCGAGCCATTCCAACGTTGCAGAAACATCATAAGCTATTTCTGTGTCTTTTGATTGCAGAAGCTTGTGAGGAGGCACTATTTTTTTTTATCAAACTACTATATCTGTTAAAATATTGGATTTTAATTAAACAAAAGCTGGATTTGCTTCCTATAATCCCGGTAGCTCATTGTGGCCAAAGAGCTCAGTTGGACGGCATAGTCTGTTAAAGCTATCGATAGCGCATCCTGAGTGGGTAGCACATCTTGTAAAGGCGGGATCATGGGGTAAACTGGAAGATGTGAATGTTGACCCATCTGTGCCTTCTAGGACCGACCGGGCCGAATGTGGACGAGCGCTTGAGGTTGGCCAAAGAGAGGAGAGAGGAGCAGGAGAAGCTCCTAGGTACGCAGGCTTCCGTTTCTTTGAAAAATACATGAGGGCCACGGCCGCAGTAGCATGTGAGTGGCGGGACTCTAGCGGGCCGCTTTCTGCCCACAGCGTCTCGCGAGCTTGGCCGCCTGGAGAGGGAGCAGCGAGCCAGGAGATACTATGAGCTGCAGCTGGAGAGCCGCAAGACCAAGCTGCTGGAGCAGAGGGTGAAGGAGGAGGGGAGGCGCGCCGCCGTTGAGGAGAAGCGCAAGCAGAGACAGAGGGAGGAGAAGGTGAGTTTGGATGAGGTTTGGAGAGGACGGGAGGGGAGGGGAGAGGAGAGAAGGGGAGAGGAGAGAAGGGGAGAGGAGAGGGGAGAAGTGGTGGAGAGGAGGGGAAGGGAGAGGATAGGGGAGAAGAGGGCAGAGGAGATGAGAGGACAGAAGAGGAGATGAGAGGATGGGATGGGATGGGATTGCAGAGGATAACAGGGGATAGGAGAGGAGGTGAGTGGAGAGGAGGGGATAGGAAAGGAGGCGGGAGGAGGAGGAGAGGCGAGAGGAGGAGGTTTAGCTCTTTAGGGTCTCTCAGGTGATCAACCGAATCATCTGACCCATGTTTGTTTTTCCTTGATTCAAAAAGGAGCGTTATGAATCTGCAGTACGCAAAACTTTGGAAAAGAGCCAGAGACTCCAGCATAACCTCCTGCTGAACTCCCGAGGGAGACTCCAAAAGAAGAGTGGTGAGTTGGCAGTTGTACCAGCCGTTAATAGCTGGTGATCTGTCTCTCTTCTTGTGTTTCTTTCTTTCCTCCTTAACCCTCCCCCTCTATGCTTAGCTTTTGCCTCTGCCTCTGCGTGACTTTGCTCATCCCAAAGCCTTTGCTTGCCTCACCCCGTTTGCTCTTCGCTGCTCGTGCTCTCGGACAAACCCACCCGACCGACAACGCTACAGCTGGCCACCGCTCCCCCCTGACGGCATGGGAGAGGAACCTGGTCAGCCGTCTGCTCACCCCGACATGCTCCTACCTAGCCCGGAGCCGGAGCGCTGCTTGTCTCTCGGGACAAGAAGGTATTCCCCTCCTGAATGCAAGGACCGCTGTAGCCAGCTTGTTATGATGTGGTTGCCTACTGGAATCCATTAAAGTGTAAATGCATCCTGGCAAGCATATGAAACTAGCAATTCAAAACGACCTCACCATCTCTGGCGAGAAACAGTTAATGCAGTTACCCTCTTCTGATAGGCTCGATACTGAGCAGCATGCCCTCATTTGAGCTAACCAGACTCTACTGGTGCAGGCGCAGCAGATTCATTTTAGTGTTTCACGTCTAGCTTTGTGACATTTATAGCAGCGGGACGCCAAACACTTGCAGGCTGTTGGTGGAACTGTGCTCTTGTGACTAACATCGTTGTCCTCTCCTCCTCTCTTTAAAATTGCCATTTCATGACCTACATTCACGTTACATGTTCTCCTTCATTTGCACAACTCTCTCCATTTCTCTCAATAATGTCAACTAAAACCCACAAAACACACTTGACTCCAGTTGTCCATGTTTGTCCTCGTTCAGTTTCATGCCACTCCATGAACACCACCCCCAAAAACAACCAGGCCATTCACCACCCCAAACCACCGCAGCAGACTGGGCCGGCTCGCCAGAGTGGGCCGGCCCGCCAAACCAGGCCAGCTGCACCCCCCATCCCCGGCAGCAGTAAACCCAGAAGCCATAGTGTGCCACAGGTACTGGCCCACATTCTGGCCTGTTATTATCCTCAAAGGGTCCCTATTTTAACACAGGGCTTCAGAGTGGTTGGCCATTTCCAAACCATTTTAAAATCTATCTGGCATCACAAGGTAGTGTCCATCCATATAGTATGGTAGATGGATGGCAGATAGATGGACTGTACCAACTGGGTAGGCTGGAGTAATTGGATCCATCCATTAAACTCCTCGTGGACATTCCCACTTGGGATGTCAGCAGTGGATAGATACTGAAATGGCTTGTACTGACTTGGTGAAATGGTAGTAGAATAGGGGCCCTTTTGGTTGCTTTCATGGTGATTTTCCGTTATCGACCTATTTCATTCAGCGCTGCTGTAACGTGTTCTTAGTCACACTGTGGTTATGCCTTGATAATCGTTTGCTTTCTGCTATAGATCAAAGCAGAGAAGCAGAACCAGCTGGACAAGAAATCCAGTACTCGATCTAACGCAGGAACACCACCTGTCAGAGCCAGATCAGCACCAACAAAAGCTAGCCAAACCACTTTAACCAAACCATCGCCCCAACGGTAGGAAAGCATCAGAAGAAAAATAACTGAAGTGTTACTAGGTATAAATGCAAAAAGGCTAGCAAAAAAATATTTTTAATATTTCAAGAAAAAAGGTTAAAAGTGTACTTCTGTGAATACCTTTTTGAAGTTACATTTTTACTGTGATCATCTGATCTTCAAGAACTCCCAGACGGCCAATCAGACGGCAGTCCTTTTCAATGCCGCCGGACCTCCCCTCCGTCCCAGAGGAAGAGCTTCCTGTATGTGTCCCCACCTCTTCTGACCCTGCCCTGGATGACCCAGCACCCTCTGGCCCCGCCCTCTCCCCTGGCAATGCCCGGCCCGTCATCCTACCCCAGAAGCCCCCACCAGGGGGGCCCCCACCCGGGGCTCCGGAGGCCATGAAGGGTCGCCCGGAACCTCTTCCTCGAGCTTCATCAAGGACAGAGCCCGACAGAAGTAAGCCTTCATTTTGTAAATACCCTCACTAAATAAGTCAGGTACTTGGGCCTCTCCTTTGTAGCATACTCTTGTTAGGTCAAGCTTATTTTTGGTTCTGTAGACAATTGCCTTTTCTGCAGCCTTGAGCCAGGTGGTTTGACATCCATACCCAGCTTGTGTGATGTGAGTCGGCACCACTATAACGTGCTACGCTGCACAGCCTTTGGGACGTTACACGAGGTTGCACCAGCCGGCGGCGCTCTCCCTGGGGCTGGACTCTCAGCGTGTGTTCATCCTTAAAGGATCCCCCTCTCTCTCTCCTTCTCCAGGCGCCCCACAGAGTATTGCTGCTACTGGTGCGCACAAACCTCCTGAAGCAGCCAGTCGACCGGCCGGCGGTGGACCCACGAACCGAGAGGAGGCCCAGCGCCTCCTCGGGGAGAGGAGGAAGGAGGCGCGACTGCAGCGGGAGCAGGAGGAGGAGGAAAGGTAGGAACTGTGTGTGAGATGGATCAGAGCCCAGATACATTCTATGCCAGACAACACATAGCTCTAAAGCCCATAATGAGCTATGACCAGGAAGAAGTGAACCAATGCATCAATTAACGTTGACTTCTGGTATGGTGGGCGTGTCCAGCCGCAGGCGTGAGGAGGAGGGACGGCGGAGGGCGGAGCAGGAGGAGCTGAGGAGGGCGGAGGAGCGCTCGCGCCGGCAGGCTGAGGAGCAGGCTCGCCTGCACGTCGAGGCCCAGCGTCTGGTGGAGGAGAAGAGGAGGAGGGAGGAGGAGGAGCACAGGAGTGCGGAGGAGGAGCGCACTCAGGCCATGAGAGAGGCGGCCCTGCTCCAGAAGAAGGTAAAGCAGGCAGAAGTCCCGGAGGTTACAGACAGTCACCGACCTGGATTCTGACGCCAATGAAAACCACATACTAGGACTCTTTTATGTTTTACATTTGTTGATTCTTCTGTAAATGGGAAGTGCAAGATTCAAAATGGAGTCTTGTTCAAAATTCCATTCCTGAGTCTTTTACTCCCTGTTGTTCCCCTCTTACTCCCCTCCAGAGAGAGGAGGAGCAGGCCGTTGAGCGGGAGAAGGCCGCACAGGTGAAGAGGGAGAGGGAGGACCTGGCCCAGAAGGAGGACGCCGAGCGGCAGAAGAGGAGAAAGGTAACAAACGTAACCGTCAAACACAGAGAGAAGTGTCCGATGACGGATGCTAGATAACTTATTACTCCTCTAGTTTTGAAGAGCTTACTCTTCCATAGTTTCAGCTTGTTCTGTGCTAATAATATGTCAGCCCATTTGGCAGTTAATGCACAGGTAATCTTCTCAAGCTTTCTCTTAAGGATCTTTTAAAGGTATCATATTCTACCACCAGGTGTGAGTGCAGTTTTGAGAATCTGCCTCTTCTGACATCACAAGTGGGAGTGTCCACCTAGATGTACGGTATGAACGATTGATGAGCAACATTCCACTGGGTAGGCTGGTAGACTGATCTACCCAGCACACATCTAGGTGGACGCGCCCCACTTGTGATGTTAAGGCTCTAAAAAAATACCTGTGGGCCTGTGAAGCGCTTAGATACTGTAGCTTTGGTTAAGGGCTATGCAGATAAAATAAACTTGTTGAAAGGTTGAAATCAATGGAAAAATGATATTTAGTCATCCAAAAGGCGTGTAGGACAAAACAAGGAGAATAACAAAAAGTTTTTTTTATCTCTTGAACTTCACAAATGATATTTGGCTATTTTAAACATCACTGCCAGATCCACTTAGAAGATGGGGATTGTTGTTTTTTTCCAGCGCCTTGAAGAGATCATGCGGAGAACAAGGAGAACCGATGCAGCAGATACGGTGAGCTTCCATTAGAACTTTACTGCTACAGAAGCAGGAACTCTGTCCCACCCATCAGGTAATGGGATCTTGTATAACTTCAACTTTCCATTGGTTGGCTTGTTACCGGTCAGAAACCTGCGCCGGCCAGGATCACTCCGACCGAAGTCCTACCGAAGGAGAACACGGAGCCTAACCCCAACGGCCACACCGGGCCAGGGCCACGGCAGTCGACCGGGCTGAGGCCGGGCCAGCGGGGCGGGACCGGGATCGAGGACATGGTCCCAGTGGTGGCCTTCAAAGAGCGCCGGGCCATCAGGACGCTCACAGGTCTGGACGAGATCCAGAGCCACCAGAGAGCAGGTAGGAGAGGAATGAGTCCCACCGCACCATGGCACTGACCAGGGACATGGGACTAGTCCCATCGCCCCGTTGATTGAAGTTCAGAACTTGATGAAAGATAATGAAGCCAAGGCACGCCCCGGTTTTATGAGTCAATGCTCTAGTTGCTACAACGCAGATAGGCTGATAAACAAATGGTATAAATCAGCTTGCATAGCAAGTACAATACATCAGTACAGTACATCAGGCAAAAACAAAGCAGGACTCTCCAAATCTCAAACTTCGACGGGATAGACATGTCTTTGTTTACCAACAGCCACTCTGCAAGAAGGCAGACATTTTACAAATCTGCAGGACAAGCATAGAGTATCCAAAGGATACAAGTTGTGGAATATATTGGCTTCCCCATCATGCTTCTATAATTCTCAACAGATCCGGGATCAGAACTACATAAGAAGTTTGTATTTGTCAAGCTTTGAAATCATTCCATCTTCTGTCCTTCTCTCCCTCTATCCTAGAAGTCATCTGAGCACTAGGACACCCTGCAGGCCTGGAGAGGGGCTGTGTTCTCCACGTGGTGCCTGCTCCACTACACTCTCTGTCCTGCACTTTCACAGAGCATGGGACTAAACAGCCAAAGTTTAATATCTGCCATTTGTGTGCTATTCTCCCCATTTAAGCTGTACCACAAGTCATGCAGCAGATTCAATCATTGGTGTGACACAGCTTGTCGATATTAGTGTGGAACTAGAGCACCATTATATCAATTGTGGAATAGTTTGTTCTCCGCAAGCACAACAACATACAATATATATTATATATAGTACACAACATACAATATATATTATATATAGTACACAACATACAATATATATTATATATAGTACAACTGCCTTCGCTTCAGCGTGTTAAGAAAATGCAGTTTTTAGAAAGCTCCTGAAAAGGTTGGGATGTGGTTAGTCTAAAATGATATTTGCACTGTCTTTATACTATAATACTTTATACTTATTTCCCCAAAGCTGCTACTTCATTTAGTGAGGCCATAGCTGTGTTGTGTATCGTTTCCAAAGAATATTGTGCATAAAGTGTTATTTTATTTAAAAATGGTAATCATTTTACAATGCAAAGCTTTAGGTGTAGGGCTTAAGTCGGTTTATTGCTATGTTAAAAGTGTTACCACAAATGCAACCTTTCCAAGTGTGTTTGATCTTCCTGATATGCCACCACTAGTAATCACACCTGTAAAGTGGATCCTTATAACCCATGGTAAAACTGGAACATGTACGCCATATTAGATTAAACTCGACCTTAAGCCCCATGTCTCTGTGCTGATTGAAACCTTGCAGATGACGGAGACATAACAAAAGGTATGCAAAATGAGAGTTTACTTAAAAATGTAAAAACGACATAAAAAAACGATATAAATCGTAGAGACACATCAAAATGCATGCAAAATGACTATACTTCGAGATGTAAAAATTGCTAAAAGATACTTAAAAAAGAAACGCTACAAATTGGCCGTGAATAAAAAAGGTGTGGACTCCTGCGCCGCGCTGGGGGGGTACCACGCGCGGGTCAGGGCTCCTGAGGGGAGGCGGGAGGGATCCCGGTGAGGCTCAGCAGCTGTCTGGTCTCCTCCGTCCGCTCGCTCAGCCGAAGCACCTCCGTCTCCAGCTCGCTGCCCGACAGCACCGCCCTGAAGTCTGCATCTGCAGACGGCACAGGTCAGCCTCGCCGCACTGCGCTGCCTAGCCTCACCATTTTGTTACCAAGCTCCTCAGCTTCTATCGTATGGGACTGATTGTGAATTCAGATACACGATGTCACTCAGGAGGAGCTGGGGCTGGGCGTCTCGCTAGGAGTCCCACCGGTAGACTGTGGTCACAGGGGATCGAACCCAGTATCTATCGCTCGAGAGTGTAAACACCCTAGCCACTACATTATCCTGCCCACTAACAAAACTATTTCACAAGTACAAATTTATGAATAAATTGCAGGATTAACAAACCTTGAATGAGGTTGCATAGCGCTGTAATGCCAAGGTGCTGGAATTTGAGCTCCTGGTTCTTGAACAAGGAAACGATGATTCCCATCAAGAGGCGGTAGTGCGGTCTCAGTAATCCGATTACTTGCCCTTAAGTCACAGTTCAACGAAAAGCCAAACATTCAGCCATATTGCACGTACCTCAAATTTAAATAACATAAACAGAGGTCTATCATTTTAAGTGGATTTGACCGTGTTCCATTTGAGCATAGGTGAATACATTACCATTCATTTGTAATGTGCTGAGGATGGCGATACAGTTGTATGTCAGCTGAAGATTTCCGTTGGGTCCGGATGATTTTACCAGTCTTAAAACTTCTTCCGATGTCATCATTATTGACAAGTGCGACTGAAGTGCCTCTGAACATGCAGGTAGAAAGAAAGAAAATCGAATCATTCAATCAAGTAATTACTAGAAGGCTAGTCTTCTAGTTATTCCTTAATATGTAATAACTACATATTAAGTAATATGCATGACAATAATCTAGTTTTATATAACATATAATTAAACTCATTCAACTTTATGTACTCCCAGCCAGCCAGAATGTTGTGGTGGGTTATTGAACTACAATCTATGCGGTTCAATTAAACTGCTACTCTGCGGGTCCAAGGGGTCTCACCAAAGGACATCAGGCGATGCAAGCAGGAAGTGAGGCGAATCAGAGCTTCCACAGGGGTCCCCGGGGAAACGAGGGCCTGGAGAAGGCCGGGCAAACACTCGCTTTCCATCAGCGCCTGAGAACAGATTAGAAACCACTTCAATACTTTCAGTCGGGACGCAAACGTTTCACAAACAACTCATCCGAACCAAACCTAGCCAGTCTGGTAAATAAACGTTTTTAGGGGTTTCCTAACAGGATTCGACTACTATTTAGTGATCAAATGCTTTAATCCAAAGTGCTCTCCAGTGAAGTGATATCCACCTGTCGGCCCAAGCAGGAGCCGCCCAGAGAGAGGACGCTGGCGCAGCTGTGCAGGATGACATCACAGCTGGATCCGTGGCGCCGCAGCATCGGACCCATCAGGTCACACACGCCCTCGCTCACCAGAACCTCCTGAGACACACAATCAGAACCAAAACCATTTCCCTGGACTGGTTAATGGGTTAAATCAACCTTTTTTAAAGCAAAATCAACCTTTTCGGTAATGGGAAGGTTAAGAATGACATTACGTGGAACGCCGGATGTGTGGCGAGGGCTGACAGCAGTGTGAGGGCCGACTGCACACACTGCAGCACGGGGGAGGACAGCAGCGTCTTCAGGGGCCGAACGCAGTCCAGCTCCAGCAGCTGGTCCTGCACCGCCACTGGGAGCAGTAGGAGGAGATGAGTGACAGCTCTCTGCTCTGGAATTAGTTATCTTAATAACAATCATTAGCATTTATAATTACCATTTCTGCAGAGCATTTCAAGGCATTTACAGGCTTGGCATGCATTCTGAAAATGACAACATTGTATGCTGAGCAAGTAGAAAGATATAGACCATACCAAACCCATTTGCTGAAATAACAAAGATTCATACACCATTGATATTTCATTAAGTGACAAGTCGTTTAGAATAAAACAAATCTGCCAAATAATGGATTTTTTGTACTAAATACTAAATTAAAATCTTGAAACAGCATTACCATAACACCTTTGAGAGTAGGGCTTCAAATGATGCAACACCAACTGTTTAAAGTACATGGAGCGTCATCCAAAGAGGCTCTGGGTGTGTGTGTTGTTGCCCATGTACCTTGCTGACAGGCGAGGCCATGAGCGTGAGCAGGGCCTTGAGCAGGTAGCGCTCCCCGATGTGCAGCAGGCGGGCGTGGTGCTCGGGGTCCGCCGCCAGGTGGAGCAGGGCGGAGCAGCCGTAGAACTGCACCCTGGAGTCGGCGCACTGCAGCAGCACCACCAGCACGGGCACCGCCCCCGCTCGGCACAGCACCCTCCGGGAGCGCACTGGGGGACACACGGCGCATGTGCGATGCCAGTTCATACACCGACACGTGCACTTTGTGTTTAGCACTTCATTTGATTCCTTTTTGTATGCGTGCGTGATTATGTCATTGTCTCTGATGGATCTGACTAATTAGGACTGGACTTTTGCACTGTATCATGTGTATGTTTGAGTCTTTTAATGCCCATTTGGGCTGGGCACCTGTAAGGGTGCAGGACGCTTGAATCAATCGATTTATGATTTATGAAAGAAGTGTGCAGGTCAGAATGGCTGCCAGGGTTCCTGAGCAGCATGCGTCGTGCCCCCCACCTGACTGTGTGAGGTTCAACAGCACCCACGCTGCATTCTGCTGGACTTGAGGATCAAAGGACTTGGCTAGAACCAGCAAGGGTATCACTCCCTCCGACACAAGAGCATCACTGTTTGATTCTGTTCAAATAAACAGAAGAATTAAAAAAAGAGTTAGCATAGACTAAACACATCACAGGGCCCTGTCTGACTGTCACATGGGGCGCCCAGTCTGCCTCAGTCACATGAGGCGCTCCTCTACAAAGGGTTCAGGGACAATGTACTGACACTTCTACCGTGCACGCTCCTTTCTTCAGTCGTATTATGCAAGCATTAAAACGGGCTACCAATTCCCACAACCATTGGAGATGTGAATTGTTTAACATGACAGCAGCATGACAGCAACACTCTCTGAAGGGCGTGTTGAAGCTCTTCTGGCGGCCCGGCCCCACTGACCTGAAGAGGCCAGCATGGTGACACACGCACAGGCGTGACAGCAGGCCCCCGGGTCCCCAGCCTGCACTATCTCCAGCAGGGGAGGCAGCACGCCCATCTCAAACGCCAGCTCCTCGCACACTGGAAACACACACACACACACACACACACACACACACACACACACACACACACACACACACACACACACACACACACACACACACACACACACACACACACACACGTTAATCAACACATCAATTGGAGGGAGTGGGGGAGGGGGGAGGAGGAAGAAAGAAAAAGTAAAGAAAAAGGTTGGACTATTTTTTATACAAAGGTTTTATTTGTGTGTACATTTTTATGAACACGGCCTTCTCACCGTTCCTCTTTACCAGCAGGTTGACCAAGGAAAGGCAGGTGGTCTTCTGGACATCAGGATGAGGGGAGAAGAGCAAGGACATCAACGGCCCCATGAAGGAGGCTGGCAGGGGAGACTCCACTGTAACACACACACACACACACACACACACACACACACACACACACACACACACACACACACACACACACACACACACACACACACACACACACACACACACACACACACACACACACACACACACACGTTGCAATGTGTGTATATTTTTCTTCATTACAATTTCAATGTATTTGTGTAAGACTGAACTCAACTGATTTATTTCAATGATTTACTTTAGTGTAATACCTTTTTTTCACCCACAGAGTTGTTACTGAATACTTTGAGACAACATGCAGCAATCTTATGGATCTAACGACTAATAAACACAGGAAATGCTATGTACCTCCACCTGTAGGAAGTTTGTGGCTGGACATTTCCAAATGTGAGACTGGCAAAACTGAGGCATCAATGGAGCCATGATCAACACAAAGCAAACCATTTCATCTTTTTATTTTTTATCTGGTTGTTCTAGATTCTAGAACAATGCGTTTTGAGGCGTGGTTCCACCATGTTTAACCACCTGGGAACTGTCATGTAAAACCTGTGTGGCTAGTGTTTGCATAACAGCGGTTAGAAGTGTCAGAGAGCATACAACTGGGAACAAAGTCAGTCATACAACCTCATATTTAAATACATGGACCTGTGTCCTGGTCCAAGAGATGTCATGACAGGTGTAGGCCACCATTAAAGCAATGCATCGTACTTTAATGTGGTCTTCGTATTTCATACTCACGACAATGGCTCAAGTACAGATAATACAGAGCTGCTACTTCTTGAAGATCGGCGTAAACCGATGCTGCCAGATCGTTCAATGCCTCGAAGCATTCTTCATTAAGCACAAGGGCATGGTCACCTTAGACAACAAAACAATATCAAAAGTAGGACGAATCAGGTTTCAAATGTGGAGAAACTCCCCATGAACAGATAAGCAATAGGTGACCCCGACCACTGCAACACCAAACAATGCAATAATACAAGAGCTCTTCTATATCCCTTCTATTGGCCTATTCCAACATATGATTATTTATTTTTATAATGTGTATGGCCTATATGGATGGATGGATGGATGGATGGATGGATAAAAGTGTATTAATACCCCGGAGGGGAAATTCCTTTGTTACAACAGCCCAACAGCAGTGGAAGACACTGGATAAGTTAGAATACAATAACAATACAAACTACTAATGAATACAAAAATAGATGCTAGCTCAATTAAGGACAAACAGAACAAACAGGGCAAACAAACGGTATAACAATATAAATTATAAATTATAAAGTTGCCCAGTAGCAGAACTTCAAAGTATATAAAAGTGTATAAATGCAAATGTGAACAAAGATAATTTAAGCTCACTTCACTTCTTTGCTCCGTAATGTTCACCGGTACTCTGATCAGTGTTACCTGTCTTCAGGAGCGGTAGGAGCAGGTGGTCGGAGGCGCTCCTCTGTCTCCTCCTCGGAGGTGTACGGCTCAGACAGGTGCATTCAGCCAGCTGTGAGAAAAACTCTGCAATCTCGTGCGCGATTTCTTTGCAGATATTTCTAAAACGAAGCTTAAATTTGCAAAATAATAACGCACACTTCTCGCAAAGCACCGTGCACATGTCTGGATAATGATTGGCGGCTAGCTAGACTAGGCATACTGCTTTACAAACCAAACTTGACAAAATACTCACCTGGTAGGAATGGAGGTCACGTGACCGCGGTGTGTACGCCTGCATTCAATTTTTTTTTCTCGTAGTAGTGAAATTAACTCGCAGTCAATAAGTTTATGATCTTTAATTCCAGAAATGAATAACGTATATATTCAGATAATTTTTTTTCACAATAACCATTCCATTAGGATTAACAACATATTTTATATCACGTTGCTGTGTTGTTGTGGTCTTCGTTGTTGGGAGGAGTTAAGCCTTCCTGAAATATTATTGGTCGGTTCTATTTCCGTTAGGAGGCAGTGTTGCCAGATTGGGCGCAATTTCCAGTCCAATCTGGAAACACTGTCTGAATCGCGCTGCAGACGACGTTGCCAGATTGAGTGGGTAATCGAGCCCAATCTGGCAACACTGTGAGGAGGACGTCACGGTGGCCCCGCCCCCGTCCCACCGTTGACCTGGTAACCAGCAGAGCGTCGTGGAGATAAACTGTGTCTGTTGTCCCAATCACTGCAGCTTACTGCTACACACCCCGGCTTCTGTCTGCCTGTTGGGCCCGAAACAACTCCTGGAAACCATTAAGACCGACCATACAACGGCTGTTTGTTGAGGTAATAATCAAACTATTACTGCTACGATGAGCTACCGTTAGCCAGCTAACTGACTACTGGTACTAGTTATCTAAATACTGGTACTAGTTAGCTGACTACTGATACCAGTTAGCTGTCGACTAGTAGTACCAGCTAGCTGACTATTGGTACCAGTTAGCTGACTACTGGGACCAGCTAACTGACCACTGGGACCAGCTAGCTGGCTACTGGTACCAGTTAACTGACTATGGTACCAGTTAGCTTGTGCTAAGGTGATGTTTAGGTGTTATGTGCTTACTAGCTCAGCACAAGCTGCATATACGATGAGTTTGTCTCCTTATTATGACAACGTATTGGTTATCAGCGGTCACACAGACCTCACCTCCTCCTCATCTCACACAGACCTCCTCCTCACCTCCCCTCACACAGACCTCTTCACCTCCACCTCCCCTCACACAGACCTCACCTCATCCAGAGGTCTGTGAAGAGGCAGCGAGACAGAGATCAGTTGTGTGTATCTGTAACCAGCTGTGTTTCTCCTTTCAGACTCTGTGAACAACCTTCTTTGAATCCCTCCACGCATAATGAGATGCGAGGATGCCAGCAGGTGAGTGGTTGCCTGCTGATTCTCTTAAAAATGTACACAGACACAAATACTGGTTACAACTGGTTACCACATATATTAATAGACTGCCAACTCTATGGGGTGTTTCCACAGGTGAGAGTGAAGCCCGGGCAAAGACCAGGGACCGGTTCAATGAGGTCCTCAAGAAGTACACCGATCCGCAGCCAGGGAAGAAGAAGGTGAAGAAGAAGAGCTCCGAGCCCCAGAGTGAGAGCATCGTGGTAGGTTGTTAAAGCTGAACGATCATGAACTATTTAGAACTGTCTTCATATTAGAAATAAATTTAATATTAGTCATCAACATCTGTATCACCGCCATGTACGTTATAATACACATACAATAAATCAATTTAAAGCAGCTGAATTTTGATGGGTTTGATTCTAAACGCTTTCTCGTGAATGAACATCTGTTGTTCTGTTCTATTATTCCCTGATAAAATAAAGCCAGACACCTCATTCAGTAATCGTTGCTGAATGTGAGTGCGTTGGCCATAGCAACAATAACGCAGCTCTCCACAGGTCCTCAGCCATCCCCATGTCACCCCTCTCTCCCAGCTCCAGACTCTGAAGAAGAACCTGGAGAAGGACACCGAGGACGACGAGACGGTCCTCCAGAACACGTACCGCCCTGAACAGGGCAGCCCTCGCTTCACCAAGAACCGGCGGCGAGAGAGGGAGGCCGTCGAGAAGGTCCTCAACGTCCACCATGACGAAGAGGAGCCTCCCCAGCCCTCCAAGGGCAAGAGGAAGAGCAAACGGGAGCTGCCTCCGTCTCCGGTGAGCCGACCACAAGAGTGGCAGCTCCGCCTCATAGCTCCGCCTCTTACTTCCTTATCTCCCCTGCAATTTGTTTGGCAGTAGTTCTATAGTCCAGTTAGTGTATTTATTTTACCATACTTTTAAAAATTGTACTTTAATGTATTTATAGTTTCTACTATGGTCCTGTACTGTCTACTTTGACACGCTAATGTCCCGTCTTGATGGAGTGAAGTACCGTCTTACCTCCTCTCAGGACGTCCCGCCGGGCTGCGACCAACCGGAGGACGGCTCCGTCGGGGCAGAGGACCCAGAGCTAGGCCGCCCCGGGGGACAGGAGGAGGGCAGGAGGCCCAGCAGGAAGGGAAGGAAGGACAGAGGGGCCGGGGGGGGCGTGGAGGCAGCACGCCCGCAGGCGGATCCCGAGGATGAGCTCCTGCATCAGTACCGGCAGCGGATCAGCCGGGAGGAGGAGGCCGAGGGGACCTTCGCCCCCAACGCCGTCGCACTCAACAACGACGTCGGGAAGAGGAGGAAGAAGAAGCTGAAATCGGCTGGCCCCGAGTCGGACCTGGGGTCTGTTTAAATGCTCTGGATACGGGTCGGACCCGCTGTGTCCCCAGAGTGACTCACCGGGCTCTAACGGTGTGTTTCCCGCCGACAGGGACCTCGATGGAGAGGCTGAGCAGGGGGCCAGTGACACGCACAACACAGTGGACGCTAGAGGGAAGAGGAGGAAGAAGAAAAAGCAAGGTAAGTGTGTAGTACCTTGTTTAGACGTTTATTGAGAATGGTAAATACATTGTACATTGTTTGATATAAAATATAAAATAGATACCGTGCATACAGGTTTCTAGTCAAGACTATTAGCAACCCCTGTCCCTGGATAGGCCTTTACTAAAAGTCACACTAGAAGTTACATCACACATCAGATAACTCTTTATTGAAGATCAACAAATACCAATGATAGCATGAGACATGGGAGACTGCAGTATCAGTGGTGTGTGTGTGTGTGGTTGGAAGGACAAGGAGTGTGGATAGAGGTTTAACATTTAACCGAATGTCATTTATGACCCAAAACCAACCACAAGCTAACCAGTGTCGCCTCTCCTGAGAGCTGGAGCGAGAGGCTCAGCTACTGTATGTATTTGAATGCGTCCACCCAGTGGTGGTGGAGGCCGGGGAGGCGGAGGCGGAGTTGCCGCAGCGACCGGCCCTGGATGACAGCCTGGTGCTGGGCGTGTACGTCCACCGGACGGACCGGCTGAAGACAGACCTGCGCCTGTCCCACCCCATGGTGAAGGTCCACGTGGTGGACGAGCTGACGGGGCAGTACGTGAGGAAGGAGGACAGGTGACGCCCCCTTCCTGTTGACCATATTAGGATTCATGGAGGATGGATGGAGGATAGTGTGGTGGCTAGGGAGACTCCCACCTGGGTAGGGTCGGATCCCCAAACGTCCGTAGCCTCAAGACGCTCAGGATGTTCAGGGTTGAGTTGAGGTGTGGGGTTTATTTTATGGTAGTCTGTTCCTCTGTTAAAATCGATTGTGTTGATGTGATGTGTTGGGTTGTGATTGACATGTATTTTTTTGTAGTTGTGCTATCTCTTTAACCATTTTTTTATAAAAAAGAGTTGATTCCAGCTGTATATTGACTCTACTTATTATTATTATTTGTGTACATGTGCAGCAATCGACCGGTGTCGTCGTTCTACGAGCAGGAGTGCGTGGAGCATGTTCTTCCCATCATGACCCAGCCGTTCCACTTCAAGAAGAACAAGTCCACCATCCCGGAGTGGGAGGAGCAGATCATCTTCAACGAGCGCTTGGGACACTTCCTGCAGGACCGCGGCGACGCGCCACGGGTCATACTCTTCTTCGAGGTCCGAGCGCTATAAATAGAACACACCAATTCGGCTGGGTTATCTTTTCAGTTGATGGGCGAAAAAGGATTGTTTTATATTGTCATGCTATCGAAACACCACATGCTGTAACAATTAGTGTGTGTTGTTTGTTAACGCTGTATATTTTAAAGCTAGTATTTCCTTTGACCCTTGCAAGAAACAAACAGATCGAAGCCTTCGATCGCTGCGTCACTTCCAATGTTTTGGGGTTGTTTGTGGTGTGCTTCGGACAGGTGCTGGACTTCATGACCATGGAGGAAGCCAAAGCCCACGATGTAGGCAAGCAGGAGAGAGGGTTCCGGAAGGTGGCCTGGGCGTTCCTTAAGGTGACCATCATCAGGCTTGAGTCCTTTCACTTCTTCATACCCATTTGCCCAACAGGAGGAGGTTTCATGCTTCATGCCCTCTCCTGTGTCTCCCCGCCAGCTGGTGGGAACCAATGGCGTGCTGAACGTGGACAGTAAGCTCCGCCTCCAACTCTTCTGCCCGCCGGCCAGGGCCAAACCGCAGCCCAAAGCCATCGAGGTGGTGGAGTGGTGGAAGAGGTATCCCCGCAACAGATACACCTCCACCCTCTACGTCACCGTCAAGGGCCTCAAACTCCCAGAGCATGTGAGTAGGAGGGAAGAGAGTCTGGGATAGGCTAGAGGGCTAGAGGGGGACATTTTTATGCATATTTGAGCAATGACCTTGCGAAGCCCCTTCCTCGTCTTTGATGCCACTGTAGCCATGGGCGATGCGTCACGCCGACTAGGTCACTGGGTGCCACTAGGTGGACCCAGGTGGCTCTGACTGGGCTCTTAGCTGCAGAATCTGAGGACAGTGATGCATACAGACGGCGTTCCGTGCTGCCGTGTAGGAGATCACCCTGAGTATGTTTGGGGATGGCTGGTTGAACCTGTGTGCATTGATTACCCAATGTGCAGTGAGCATTGATTAATTACCTGTCTGACTCGGGCCAGGCAAGGCTGTTTCCACCAGACATCAACCACCCAACCTCCACCCAACTTCTCACCTTACGGTGAATTTTCCTGTCTGAATCCAATACAGGCCAACTATTCAATGGCAGGGATGTTCTTGTCACTCTCTCTCGTGGCCTCTCTTCCTGTATATTTAGATATTCCTGTGTATCTCATCCTGATGAGCTGATAGAAAACATCCACCATTCTCTACAGATTGTTTATTCTGTTCATTCATTTAATATCCTTGGCAACCTGCCTTCTATGTTAGATATCACAACTCAATAAATGTTTTATTTAACAACACATGCTACTGTAGTAGACTTTGTTTTAACCGTGAGGTGCCCCATAATCTGAGATACATTAATGGAGAGCCATGTGTGAGCTGACTGTGTTGTGGTCATTTTGGGGGTGTTGGTGGTGGTGGCTGCATCGTGCAGGTGGACTGAGCTGACTGTGTTGTGCTCATTCGGTGGGTGGTGGTGGTGTTGTGTGCAGGTGGACCCCAGCATGCGCTCCATGATGGCCCTGCAGGAGGAGCGAGGCAGCACCTCCTACAGCGAGCTCCAGAGTGAGGTGACCAGGAGGAGCCTGCCCCAGCCCGCCGAGCAGAGCCAGGCCTCCGTGTTCAAGTGGAGCAGGATGCCAGGCCAGGTGGGGGCTACGGTCCATAGTACCCTGGACCTAGTCCAAGTTCTCCTCAAAGGGCCTAGGGTTAGGGTGGGGTGTTGTCAAATGTGGGCAATGCCTTTATTTGAGAACACCCCACCCTAGCATCTTCCCTAAACTTAAGCCCCCTTAACGTGCACAGGAAAACTCCCCTAAATCCAGGGTTCTAGTCCTATAGAAGGAGCGCATGAACGACCCTGTTCAACTCCTCCTCTTGTTACCATGAACCCTCTGGCATAGAAAGCCTTCTTTCTAAACAGAGCAGTTCATAGTACCAAGTGTGGGATGGGTATTCTCTCTCTAAACCCTAATGTGGTTGCATAATGCTATCCATGATTAAAGTGAGTCTGAGGTTTGTGATATTCTGTCCCAGCTGTGTCGGATCCCCAACAAGCCCGTGCTGTCGTTCCGGGGCGGGCACATGGGCTGCTTCACCGTGCGCTTCTCCCACGGCGGGACGGTGCTGGCTGCGGCCTGCGCTGACAGAGACGCCTTCCCTGTCATCGGTGAGCAACTTCCCCTGCTCCTATCGCGTTACACACCAATCACAACATAATTCACCGCTGCAGTCAGTCATTCAGTCACTAGATACTGTTTTCTAATGGTTCAGGGGATCACCCTTTGTTGTGTGTTACTAACAATGGAAAGTGTGGGTTGTACAGTATCACTACCACTGTTTAAAAAGGATAATTTTGTTGTTTACACGTATAACAATCTGTATAAATATATGAATATCTCAGGATGTAGAAAGGTGTATTTATGTAAACGTAGTAATGTAAACAAATAATGTGAACCAATCTTCCTCAACTGTCAAATATTGACTGTCAAACATGACTGACACTACATACAATACGTATACATACTACAAAACGATCCATCGACCTAATAGCAATAGTAAATATACCTGATGAGACTGTTAACTAAAGGCGTGTGTGCTGTCCTCAGTGTATGAGATTCCCTCTGGCACCGTGCTGGCGGTGTTCAGCGGCCACCTGAGCGTTGTGTACGACCTCTGCTGGTCCAGAGACGACCGCAGCCTCCTGTCCGCCTCCTCCGACGGCACCGTGAGGTGAACGCACCACCCTGCTGCTCCATGTACACCTCGCCACCAGGGGGCGCCTGTGCTCTTTTCTCAACTCTTAAGATGATCTATCTTTATGAATATTGTAACATGAATATCACATTTCGTTGTCCTTTATTTAAATGACAGAAGATTTAGTTTTTTTTGTTTTTATTGTTCTATGTTTAGTTTATTTATTCCTTCATATTTAATTTACTAATATCATTTACGCAGTTTCTTATTTATGTTTGCACTTTTGTTCAATGTGGGAATGCAAGGAGAGTAACACAATACTTATTTTAAGGGAGTGGAACGTGGACCGGCTCCTAGGGATCGCCCAGAAGGTGCTGCCCCACCCTTCCTTCGTGTACAGCGCCCGCTACCACCCGGCCGCGCCCCACCTGGTGGTGACCGGGGGTTATGACGGCCTGCTGAGGGCGTGGCGTGTGGACGGCCACGACGTCAACGGCCAGCTGCTGCAGGAGCTGGAGGGGCACGGCAGCTTCATCAACGCCGTGTGCTTCGACTGCGAAGGTACGCCCAACACAAGTTGCCATGTGACGTGGGTCATTATAATAATGCTAATTATTAACCCTAACCCTGATAACAACATTGGGATTTATTTGAGAGAAAAATATTGATATGTATTTTTGTTTCATATGATAATAATTATAATTATTAATAATAATAATTAATACTGTTGGCTTATTTCTTTCTCCTGGTTGATGTGCCTCTCTACCCAGGAACAAGGCTGTTCTCTGCGGATAACAGCGGGGTGATCATCGTGTGGAGGACGCCGGTGGCAGACGGAGCTGGGGGGAAGCCCTGTGAGGACTGGAGCATAGAGAAGGTAGAAACAAAACACTGAGCGTTACCCGGGGAAACACTACCTTGACACCGAGCCACGTCTGTTTCATTGATGAGCTGATGCTGCTTTGGCAGAGGATCGAGGAGAGGGACCTCGGGGGGACGCCCATCAACCTGCTGGAGGTGCATCCCAACGGCCGCCGGCTGCTCATCCACGCCAAGGACAGCGTGCTGAGGGTCATGGACCTCAGGATGTAAGCCTCTTCTGTCGGGTCGCAGTACCCTCACAAGTAGTGATGTTGCATACCAGTGAAAGTGAGGGCTTGGACTCCGAACTGATGTATTAGCGGGTCACACCGGCGGAGCTTCTGTTCTAGTGTCCTCATGTTCTATCAAGGATAATACTGTAAATGTAATTGCATTTGTGTACTATCAATAAATCCCCAAAAATAAGTCTAATTGCCAGATACAGTATCCAACCTTTTAGACTATATCACTCTAGATGGGACAATAGGTCAGAAAGTGAGGAGGAGATATGAATAGGTTCAGCGTCTGTCCCCCAGCCTGGCCATGAAGAGATACACGGGAGCCACCAACTACAGAGAGAGGATCTACAGCACCTTCTCCCCCTGTGGGAGCTTCCTCTTCTCCGGCAGCGAGGACGGCATGGCCTACGTCTGGAACGCTGAAACGGGTGAGATTTGGCGTTGTTCTTCCTCTTCCTGTTGTTGTGGTTAAACTAGTCCCTCCTCCTCCTACTTCTTCTTCTCCTTGTGTTGACGTGGTTTCCTAGGCGACCAGGTGGCGGTGTACTCGGAGCTGTGCTACCCGACCGCCCTGCGCGGCGTGGCGTTCCACCCCCACGAGAACATGGTGGCCTTCTGCGCCTTCGGTCCGAGCCAGCCCATCCTGGTCTACCTGTACGACCGCAAAGGTACGACCGAACCGACCCCCGGTGACAGCGGGCCACTCGGCTGCTTCTCATATCGCCGCCGTGAGATAATCTCTCTGTGATACTTTGAAGAAGTAACTGTATTCTTGAAATAGAGTCGCTCTTCTTTCGGTCGCTGGTTCGATTCCCTGGGTCGTTTTCGAGGTGTGTCTGAGCGAGACAGCGAATGCTAACTCTCGATTCACCTCGCATTGTTGACGCCGCCGTCGGTGTACGGATCTGGGTATGAGTGGGTTGATTGAGATTGCGTGACAGAGATGTGTTGGGTTGAGCGTGTGTACACCCTGTGTGGACAGTGTCCCAGCTGGAGGCCCAGACCATCAGAGCGGGCAGCCGGGCCGCCCCCACCGACACCAGCACCAGGACCGCCGAGCCCATGTCCGCCCTGCTGGACCGGACGGCCTCCTCGCCTACCGACCGCTTCGCACAGACGGCCAGGCTGTCGCTGAAGATGCAGCGTGTCAAAGACAAGCTGGACTCTGTCCTGGTAAACGCACTGCTTCATCCAGTGTCTTCACTTTCTTGGCCGTCAAGGAGTCGGTGAAGGCAGTTGCTGCTGGTGGATCATGATGCATGTCTTACATGAACTGACTCCTTTTTCAGGACCCGCATCGGAGCGCCTCCACTCCTGGGTACCTGTCTGATCAAGGTGCGTGTTGGTGTCTTACGCTGCCTTTGGGATGTTTTCTTGTGTTAGCGTAGCAATGGCATCATGTTTCATACGACAGGCGCAGCCCTGCCTTGGCATTAAGACGTAGCCTTCTGTCTCTCCTGGCTGCAGACCGAGTTTCCTTGGACTATGCAGGGAGGAGTCGGACGCTGGATTTTGCTTCTGCTGCTGTGAGTACAGCTGTCCTCTAACCAAATGGTGGACGGACAGGAAATGATATTGGTCTCATAGTTGGTGGTATAACTTGCACTGCTTTTCATAATATGGACATAAGCAGCTGCCATTCCCGATTCACACTCCTATATGATAAAACAAACCACGCTGTACATTATAGTTTCATTCCGACACTGTAGAGTATCGGAATTATTTGTTTTTGACATTTTATTGCAATGGCATCGAGAAGCCATTGTCTAGTGATAAGGTCAGGCTTCACCACTCTCTCTCTTTTCTTCCCTTCTCCTCTCCCTCCCTTCCAGACGGGCCTGGGCTCCTCGCTGCCGCCTCCGTCGCTGCTGTCTCCCCACTCCAAGCTGCACCTCTCCGGGGCCCTGGCAGAACAACTCATCCCCCAGGCGGCCCTCAGCTGCCAGCACCGTGGGTCTCCAAAACCTCGTGTCTCACACCTTCATTCCCTCATGATCGCATACAACTCCCGCCTCTGCACAACTTCACTTTAATGCCTCCACTCTGCCTGTGTGAAGCGGGGGCTTGAATCACTGTGGGGGAAGAATGGCATGCCAGTTGGCCAATGCCAGAGTTCCATTAACCGGAGCCGACACATCAGCTTACACCACAAACTAATTGGGTACTCAAGCGCAGCGGTTGGCATGTGTGCTCTTCACAGAGACCAGAGCCCTCTCGTTGTCTCCACCCACATCCGTAGGTGGCCAGCATGAAAAGAAGCAGGTCCTCTGGTTAGATTGGCTGCGGTCTGACCCCTGTCTCGTTTGTTTTGCTTGCTGCGTTTTCAGGGGGCTTCAGTCCGGTGGGCCGTCGCTTGAAAGGAGCTGGGTCGCTACAGGCGGTACGGTGTATATATCCTGGGATGATACATGATGTAGGATTTAGTGGAATCTAGCGTTGAGGTTGCAGATTGCGACCCATTGAACTGACTGCCAAGTTCGTTCGACCAGATGCCACTAAATGAACACACTTCACCTTTAAACAATAATGGATTCAATACATAGAGATTTGATATATTTGAATTGTAGAGGATAATAATAACCCTAACTTAAAAGGTGTGTTAGTGGAACACTGCAGCAGCAGCAGTGCTGCTGGGGATTTAAGAAGCTAAACGACGCTGAGCCGGCGTTACAATGTGCCCGCTTTATTTGTAATCCCACCCATAAGGGTTGCAATTTGTACGGATTATTTGTAATCCAAGCCTAAAGGGTTTCCTTTTCTGTGGAGAAATGTTAGATGAAAGGCTTAAATCCAACTACTTTCTTCCCAGCGCCGCCCCGTCTCTTCTGGACCCCGGCTGGAGAGTGACTCTGCAGCAGGTCACCCCACTGTACGACCTTGTCTTGCTTTGTTGAATTTAACTTTCATTCTCTGTAGAGATTCTCTGTATTAGGTTCTCCTTTCTGTCCCCGCCCGCAGGTGGTCTCGCTGTACGACTACACCGCCAACCGCTCGGACGAACTGACCCTCCAGAGGGGCGACGTCATCCAAGTGCTCTACAAAGACAACCACAACTGGTGGTTTGGATGTCTGGCCAATGGGCACCAGGGATACTTCCCGGCGACGTACGCTGCGGATGAGAGTGCGTACATAACATGTACACTAACGTTCAAAAGTTTGGGGTCACCCAGACAATTTCATGTTTTCCATGAAAACTCACACTTTTATTCAACACTTTTCAGCTGTGCTAACATAAAGGGTTTTTTAATCCTCAATTAGCCTTCTCACACGATTAGCTAAACAACCATTAGCACAGGAGTGATTGTTGCTGGAAATGGGCCTCTGTACACCTAGTCATTTACCACATTAACAATGTCTACAGACAGTATTTCTGATTGATTGAATGCTATCTTCATTGAAAAATAATGCTTTTTTTTTTTTTTAAATAAGGACATTTCTAAGTGACCCTAATCTTTTGACCGGTAGTGTTTGTTTTTATAACATCTGCCTCCATGTTGGCGCAGAGCCCCCAAACAAAAGCTCTGACACAGAACCATAAATCCCCAAAAGCAATAGCCTGACAGTTTACCTAGGGTGGCCATTTGTCATTCTGGCTGATTGCATTTCCATGCTCCACCTGCAGGAGAGTTCAACGAAGACATGGACGCCCTTGAAACGCCACTTGCCACTGGGTCAGATGGCCCCGGGGGTGAAAGGGCAACGCCAACCAAGGTCAGGGGGGCCGGGTCGGGGTGCTGACGTTGTGGTTTTACAGCCAGGCCAGATGTGATGCTAGTACAGAGATCCTCTGTTGTCCCTTTACAACTGTAGCTTATCTCTACCGATCCATCAGTCTAATGCTAAGTTATCGGTGCTTTTTATGTCCACATGGGAATCTTAACATGGCCAGCACCATTATTTTGGTGTGTGTTTTTGATGTAAACTCTCCTTCGATCTCTTGGTGCGGTCGGCTAATATCTATTTCTCTCTCTCTTTCTCCTCCCCCTCTCTCTCCATCCGTTCATCCGTCTGTCTCTCTCACCCAAGGTGTCAGCTGCCATCAGTTCTTCTGGAGAGCTCCGCTTTCTTTCTGAGCAGGACACAGAGCCAGAACTGACCACCACCAAGTAAGTTCTGCTGCTCCTGGGTTGGCTAAGCACATGTTAGCAATACATGCTAACAAATTTGGGCTAATGCAGTAGTGTGAAGTTTTACCTTGATGTATACAATATCAAATATAAACACGTCATAGAACGTTGCTAGATTAGCTTTGTATACGAGATGATGAATCTAAACTAGTATTTGGGGGTCAAGCAGCGAAGCTGTGAGACAACCATTGTTATTCTACGTTTTCCTACTATTATTATTATTATATTATTATTCTGTCATGGGAGTCTATGGCAGCCCGTAGAACTCCATGGTCAAAAGTTGTGATATTTGGCACACTGATTCAGGACAGTCCCATAATCCCTCACAGCAAATTGATGGTCGCTAGCTCTTGCGCCACCAACAGGTCAAAGTTAAACATGCATCGTCTTTTCTCTCTTCAGAAGAGCTCCGAGGAAGAAGAAAGTGAAGCGGCACGCCGCCCCCCCGCCCTCCGCGTCGTCAGATCCGGAAGCATCCGGGCCCTCTGGGCGGCGAGCCAGGCCGCTGCCGGAGAGGCCCCGGGGCCGGGCCAATGGGGCCTTTGAGTCGGACGCCTAGCCGGGGAAAAGCTGTTGGAAGTACTTTTTTTTTTTTAGGTAAATAAGTGTTGTCTTACCGTTTAGCATCAAACAATCCAGGTGATTGTGAAATGTGCATCTTTATATATGTTTATCATTGCAAGCAAATGGATTCGTCAGTTTTTATTACATTTTTAAGGTTGAATTCTGAGCTTGGTCTTGACATTTTCTAACACGTATCGATAGTGTGTCTGTCGCGTATAAAGATTTCTAGTTGAGAGTATATTTGTTTCCAACAAAGCAAAAATATTTGCATTCCAATGTACTTCTCTTCCGTTTACCTTCAGCCTAATCTTAAACCAAAGAGTTTTAAATAAAAGATTTGAAATGTTGGTTATCGTCTTCCCTTCTGACAGCCTAATAATTACCCAAACTAAAATTCAAACGCCAAAATGTTAAATGTGGCAAAAATCCAGAAAAGGCCACCTAGTTGTCAATCTAATGGGAGATTACTTGTTTGAAAATGTCATTCACACAGTTGACACTTAACGGGGCAAACAATTAGCAGTAGCAAGAATGATTCCTATTGAATTAGTTCATAGCAGGCCTCATAGCACCTTTAGTGTGTTGTGGTATGAAATCATATATTTGGTTGAATGTTTTGGGTAGTTGTACTCTCATTAAGTGGTTTGGTGTGATTCCCTGTTTGTTTGGTTGCTCGGCAACAGTGTCTAGGCCTCAAGCTGTAGGCTCAGTCAGTAAACAGTTGCACGTGAGGACTCGGCCTGAGTTTTCACAATTTTCCCTTCTTGAATGTCTTAATTTGTCTGTCATGTGTTCTGATATATATTGCGTTTGCATTCATTGTACATGTTCTCATTCTCTCAGTCTATGGTTGAATGATCGTTTAACTATTTCCAATCATCGTACGTTCCCTGTGGACTCAAATCATGTGGTCCAGAGACAAACAGCTCATTCATGACTGAGGTATGGCTACTGCTCAATAGGTCTTCGTTCCCCTCAGGAATTTTTGATGATATGAGGTCTGCTTTCCAGACAGGCCAGATAAGTGTCTGCTCAACAAACAAACCGTTACCACCGTTCTACAAATTACAATTCATTCTTCAGGAATTAAGTCACAATGAATGTTTGCAATGCAATTATTAATTCAACGAGACCGTTGCATATATATTTATTATATTTCACATCTTAATGACAGAATAAGTGTTAAAAAAATACTGTATTATCAATATTAAAAATAAACAAATGATTAAATTAAATACAATGACATAGGTCTACATTACCCCTATTTATATTTGCTGCAATCCCTTTATAAAGCATTTCAGTTATATTCTCAAATCATGAAAAGTAACAACATAATAATAACAACATTTATATTAACTGTTAATGTTACTGATGTAAGCAGAAGCTGCCCGTCAGGCCAACAGAGTGGTTTCTTCTCCTGGTGTCGTTATTCCATTCTCCTGTGCATCACTTTAAAACAAGTCAAGTGTTATTATACAACATCCCCAAACTCAGTTGTCTAAAGGGTAAGAACTCTTCAATACAGGCTGCATATAATGCCTACTGCATAAAATAAGGTAGAAATTCAGGTTATGTAAGATTAACTAATTAAACGATTGTTTAATAAGTGTAATCATGATTGACCTGACCAGGTGAGCATTCACACAGTGAATAAATCCATCTACAGTCAGGACATCTAGGTGAGGTACAAACATGAGTGAGATTACCTGGGCTTCTTCAGTCTTTCAGTGAGATAATAGAAACCAAGAAGGGTGGCCTGTGGAAAAGATAAGGCATGGATTTATTTATTTATATATCTTCAACTATGTGAACTCATGCCTGTGTTCCATGCCATTTTCTGTTTGAAACCACACAGGAAGAAAGGAACAGTGTCACATGTTCAGTATTTGTTTATATCACCTGGCTGGGACGGTATTATCCTTCATTTTAAAATGCTATCCTAGTTGTCTTAGCATCAGGTAGCTATATGTACCCTTAATGCTAAGTCCCCTAACATGCATAGTACCCTAAACGCCATCAAACCTGTCATGCTAAGTAGTATCCTACATGCTAGGTACTCTAGTGTACTAAGAAGACTAACATACTAAGTACATGCTATGTTCCCCAACATGTGTTCTGAGGTAGGAAGAAGGGGAGAACAAGTCCCTCAACGATATAATACAACTTACAGCCAGACCTGAGAGCCCTCCTTGGATAAATGCTGCCCACTCAAACGTTAGATGCTGTGTGAGGAGGCCCCCCATCATTGGTCCATACAACATCCTTAAAACAGAAGAAGAACAACACAGTCTTATTTGCAGAAGCAGGTTCAATTCAACTTTAGCTCGACATGAACCACCATTTAAAAAAAGTAGTTTTTTTTTTACATACAATTTCAATAGAAAAGAGTAACTCACGACTAGCAGATAAGTTCAGTTGAAACATGACCCAAGGTTTTTTCCTCAGCCATTCCAGTGTGGAATCAACAACACTAATGTTATAATTGAAAGTATTTAAGTCTTTATCTTGATTCATGTAAACTGGACATATATAGAGCAGGTATGGTGCTCAGTTCATTTAATGTATTTACCGTGAGCACAGTGTGTGACTGACACAGTATTTTATGTAAAACCAATAGATTAGGCTCACTTACCCCATGGACCAACAGGCCCCAAACAGTCCAGACACCATTCCCAGAGTGCCAAGTCCATTTACGAAACCCTGCTCACTATCACCCAAGAAAAAAGAAAAGAAAAAGTGAATCAATAATATATATATTATTCTAACACTCACTTCAAACACTGAATACGGCAGAGTGACTCACTATGCAGAGGTGATGACTTCTGGTAAAATAGGCGTGATACCAATACCGGTCCCGAAGCCGTTCACAGACAGCATGAAGATGGTCAGCCACAGCTGGCTACCAGGAGGAACCCAGAACAACACAGGAAACATCACTCCTCTCACTCAGGAACAAAAGTTTGTCCAATGTTAATAGTTATACATCACATCCAGCACACCTGGGCAGGTGAAAGAATGGAGCAGGACCAAGAAAACAGAAGCCAAGTGCCATGAGAAGACCGCCAGACACCAAGAACCAGCCCCTCACATCCTGAAACGACAGACAGCAGCGGGTAGAGGGGTTAAGGGGAGGTCCAGGCAAGGCCTGACCATTCAGAACAGCAGTTGTCCTGGTCTAGTAGTCGTTATCAACTCTCCTGTGCCTAATCCTACATCACTTTGTGTGCAACGTTCTCCAGTCCAAGAGTTGTGGGACTGAAGAGTAGATTTTTTGTGAAATCATGAGGCGTACTTGA
This sequence comes from Gadus chalcogrammus, assembly GCF_026213295.1. Taxonomy (NCBI): domain Eukaryota; kingdom Metazoa; phylum Chordata; class Actinopteri; order Gadiformes; family Gadidae; genus Gadus; species Gadus chalcogrammus. The sequence continues at coordinate 5,125,866 of NC_079416.1, read as the reverse complement.
GACTCACAGGATATTTATCAGCAAAGAAACCGAGAAGGGGCGAGCTCAGACAGTAAGGTAAGGAGAAGGCCAGGAAGATGAGGCCCACGTGGCTGGGGCTGAGATGGAACTTGACACAAGAGAGAGAGCGGGCCTTCATAAAACATTTCACATTATAGGCATTTTTAAGTTTCAGATACAAATGTAGAATTTTTTTGATGTTCTAGACTAGAGCATAGAAAGCACCGGGGCCACTACTATTTTATAAACGTATCCTCAGCATCAAATCATTGCAAAAAATTATCAGTTACCTTGTCCATCGCGAATAAGGATAAGGTTGTGTCCAGGAATCCCAGCCCTGAGCTAAAGGTGAAGATGAAGAAGCATAGCAGCAATACTTTTGGGAGTCTCAGTAATTTGATGAAGGAATCCTCAGAAGGGTCTGCGTCTGTTCCACACAAAACAGAAGCACAGCGTAGATGTATTAAGGATCAGTTATAATATGATTTAATTATAATTGTAGCAGGCTGATTACACAGTCATAGTGCAGCCAGAACGACAGGAAGACTCCTATCAATCTTAATGTACTTAAAAAGGAACTTATTGGATATGTCATATCTCGCACTGGAATCGCTGAACCCTTACCACAGCTGGGCATGACAATCATGTTAAATGGCACCATCAGCAGTAGGATACAGCCCAGAACAAGGAAAGGAAGTTCGTATCCAGCGGCCTGGTACAGCCAGCCTCCTAAAGGAGGCCCCAGAATGAGACCCAGTCCGGTAAATATCTGCAGACTACCCTGGAACGGAAAAAAACAAAAAAATGTGTGACTAGGTAGCAAACAAAAAAAGACAAGAATGATTAGTTTTCGCCATGACCAACCACATACCTCCACCACATACCAGTGCCATCAGGGCAGGCCAGACCTACCAAAATGGTCGCTACATTGTGTGGGAAGACTTTAGATGCCAATGCAGTAGAAGAGGTGAAGGCCGCAGCGAAGCCCATAGCGTCGACACTCCTCACAATGAAGCAGAGGGAGATGAACACGGACCCTGAGGGAGCTCTGTCAAGGAATCTGTTCATTCCAAGAGAGGGAAGAGTCATTTTAGAGGATGTTGCTCGAACCTCAACCTCCTCCTGTCCCATAACCCTGTCCCTAACCCTGACCGTGGATGACTGCTTTGCCTTTTTCAAAGAGAAGTGGATGAACATTTGCAGATAACGTCTCTCCAACACATCTCTAGATTGCCGTATCAAGTTCAAATCTTTGGGGTTATGTGCCTTCAAGGTTAGTCTCTGCACCCACCTCCATCCCACTGCTCACTTGTCCACGGATCCCTGGACCTGCCCTCTGAGGTACATGAATGAAGGGCGGCTTCCACTGCAAACCAATTCCCAGTCTCTGGAGATGTCGTACCTTGATAGCTCTTAATGTCTGTGATGTCAAATTTGACTATACAGCTAATGGGGGTCAGGATAGTGCCATGGTTAGGGTGAGTGACTAACCCTGACCCTAGAGACGTCCACAGCCTAACTGGAGGCCTTGGTAGTGACAGTACGCAATACCTGCTGCTTAATAACCAGAACTTGTTCTCACTTGACCCATTCTCTCTCACATAATGAGACTAGAAAATGAAGTTATCAGGGGAAAACCAGGCTTTGTTGATTAGACAGGCGCATTGTTATAAATATGAATGATTATTAATCGTTTGATTTTCGAATGTTTTCTCTCGAAATTGAAGAAAATGTGTGTTGTTTTATTTTATAGTTCTTTTTTCTATTATTTTTAAAGAATCCCTGAAAACCAACTTACTTCAAGCACCTATTTTCTGTAACTTACCCAAACATGATAGTGCATCCTCCTGACACAAACAGGCCTGACACAAGCATGAGTTTTGCACCAATCTGGACAATCTGAGGACCAGGGTGGAAAAATTATTATAGGTAATACAATCATAGGAGAATAAACATCAAGTGTGAATGGATTAACAGTGTAATTTACTTACATATCTTCCCATTATCAGTGAACCAATGAAGTTGCTGAGCGCATAGCAGCCAAATATGAGACCGACCACAGTCTGGCTGGCACCCTTCTGTAACGCCTGCGTTTGGATAGAGCCATGATTATTTAGTGGGTCTCGGAACCTAAGGGATGCTTGGCTTAGGCCTACCAGCTCAAATATTTTTTCAATAGTTATTTTAGTCAGTCTGTTTTGATATTTGAAGGCCATGTTGGACAATGTGTTAAGTGCTTCAAGGTATTTATATGGGTGAAACATATAGATGCAAACAATGATGAATGTTGATTGTGATTCAACTGTGTTGGTGAGTGCAGCTCCAAAGCTCACCTCGTGGGGGAAGAATGGTGCAAGTATTGAATAGCAGATCATTGAGCCAAAGTTGACAGAAGCCACGGATATTAAAGTGAAGACCTGTGTGCGAGACATCCCCCCCTGCGAAGACCTTGTTGGTTCATCTTCAGTAATGTACTCTGTCATATGAAAACATATAGCTTTAAATCAATCCTGTAGGATAACTAAACAAACGCAATACTTTTAACTCATTTTGTATGTATTTGGCTCAATACATTTACGGGGAAAGTAGGCATATAGAATTCTTTAAGTATTTATTTCCCTGATCTTTAAGTATTTATTTCCCTGATATTATTTGACTTAGTAAATCACCAGTCTCTCACCTGTCTCTTTGAGTTCAGTGAGTTCATCGGCTGCCATGTCGAATGTTGGATTGTATTTTCTGCTCACGTGTTAAAATCATGAATGGTGAAAATTACATTCCAGAGCTGCAATATTAAACCCGAACCCTGCAGACGAACACGTCCAGTAGGCCTGCAGCGTGGATCCGGTGGACAGTGTGAGCAGGGAGGACCGCACAATGGGACCTAGTGGACAGTGTGAGCAGGGAGGACCGCACAATGGGACCTAGTGGACAGTGTGACTAGGGAGGATCGCACAATGGGAGGCCCGCAGCCCTCATGTATAGGCGTCCAATTAGGGCGCTCACTCTGGCCTTATCTGCCCAATTAGTCTCGTCATTCAGTTGTTTTCACGATTGTGGGAGTTACAAAATAAATTTGTTTTTACAAAAAACTGAAAGAGGAAAAGTCGAAAACAGGATATCAGCAAATACTGACATATTGGCCTTTTCCAGAATAGCCTATTTTTTCAAACTTTCTACTTCTTGGAGTCAATCTTTCAGTCATCTTTTTTTTTTTTTTTCATTCTTATCAACCTTTTCTTTATTCCTGTCCCTTATGCCTACCTCTCTTTCTGAGGATGAGGAAGACTTTGTCTTTGTCTCATTTAAATAAACCTAAGTAAGTTGCAGAAAGATATTCTAATGGCTGGAGTGATGGTTTAAATTGACTTTATATAGCATTGATCAAAATTGCAATGTCCACAAACATCCACAATTTTATTTGTGCCCATTAATCCAATGTGATCACTACAGTAGAAGAGACAAAGGATTTGTTATTGACGCTAAAGGTTAGCCATTACTGGCATTGACTGGTTCGACAATGACAGCAAAGATGTCTCCTTGTGGAATACTGCCCTCTGTTGCATTTAGGGGCCCATACAGCTTTTTTGGCTTGAGTGGAAGCTGCTAATTCCAGCGACTATTTAACCTTGTTTCTACTGCACCAAAAGCATCAATCAGCTATTTGCTACTGATGTTTCCGTATGAAATAAGACAATTGATTGATCAATTGTTTCATGAGCTTATTTAATGCAAAGCATTATTAAAGGAGCATTTCACCGGTGGAGGCATGAATATGTATTGAAATTGGGTCCTATATGTAGTCGAATAATAAAATAAAATTCTAATTTGGTGCCGTCTTGACCGAGAAAAGGCAGAAAGTGACTTTTTGGCGCTTGTGGATTGAAGACAACTCCCACCATGCACCACGATGCATAGCTTCGCTGGCCACTCCCGCTGATCTAGATCTCCGCCTATCGGACACCTCGCTGTTCCATCTACCAAGCTGATACCGCAAGACTGCTTGAAAATCATTTCACACAACATTTCTAGTGAAGAGTATTAGTTGGTGAACTCACTGAATTAGTCCTACTAGAACTCAGTTAATTAGTCATAGTACTGTTTTATCAACAGCCTCTGTTAGCTTAGCTTCAGACGCTGTGGATGTTAGTTTCTGCTGGTGAAGTCCCACCCACTGGCACTGCTCTAAGGTCTGTAGCGTCAGTGGGTCCCACCCCCCTATAGGGGGTGCTTGTAGTCTTACGAGAATCCTCCCCTCTTACACTTCCTATTTACTTCTACGCAAAAATCGTCATATTGCGTCATCTTAAACAGGAAGTGTTGGAGATCGATACGGATCTCTCCAGTCTCTCCAGAAAAAAAGGGAATGATGCACGACCATTCAAAAATATGAGTGGGTAACGATACAAAGCTTAATGGAAATGGGTGAAGTTTCTCTTTAAGGTTATTCAGTCCTAGAACCATCTTTTTAATGGCTGTTCCTCGAGTCCTCAATAAAAAGCTATATTCTTAATCATATACAGAATAAAATGTTTCTGACAAAAATGTTCTTATGGATTAAATGCCTAAAAGGAAGGCCAAGGAACTTCAAATGCACCATAAACTTCTGTAATTTGAGTTTTAATTTCCAATTTACAAACAGAAGTAGGTTGGAACTGGAATACAATCACAAGGGTCATTTTATTTTATGATTTTGCTAAGCCCGGCTCATAAATGAAGGATTAAACTGTCCGGTAAACCACCACCACTCTCTGAAGCTTAGTGGGCAGGGGGTTCTGGTGGGCTAGTACGTTATGGAAATCACTGTAGGTTTGAATCATAAGATCTGGTCTATGTATCCAGGCTTCTAACCCCACATCACAGTGTCATCTAACACCACATCACAGTGGCTTCTTCCGCAGTTTCCCCTGGACTATCGTTTCCAGTTACCTGTGCACTTCCCAACTAAATAAAAAATAAAAAAGTATTTAATGCAGCTTACAGATTTATGCCAATCATAGCCATCTCTGGACCATATACCTCAGGAAGCGTCTTCTTTAGCTGTTTGTAAGGACCGATTGCTTAGGCCAAAAGATTCCCTCCTTCTCCTACAAAACTATTTCCGGTTTCCTTTGCAATACTTTGAAACAAAACAAAAGCACATTTACTTTCATCAACAGACTGGCTTTCACATAGCTTTTGGCCTTCAGACTGTGAATAAATATTAATGAAAAAAAAAAAATAATGAATCAAGAATGCAACAAATACATTTTGATCTAGTTAGGATGTATAAAACTAGGGTTTAGGACCTAATAAACTAGGGTTGCGGATATGAAATCTAGGGTTTAGGAATCTGTTTGAGTGAGATTACCTGCGCTTCTTTAAATGTTCATATTGATAATACAATCCAAGTAGTGTGGCCTGTGAAAAAGATAAGGCATAAGTACCCTAACATGCTTTGTACCCTAAAATGCTTAGCACCCTAAAATGCATGTATTTTGAGGTAGGTCCCTTGATAGAACTAACAAGAGTCCCTGAACAATATGATTCAACTTACAGCCAGAACTGAAAGCCCTCCTTGGATAGTTGCAGCCCACTCAAAGGTTAGATGTTGAGTGAGAACGCCACCCATCATGGGTCCATAAAACATCCTTTGTAGAAGAAGAAAAAGTGCTTATTTTGAGCACAAAAATGCCCTGAGGAAGTGCAGGAATAAATGTTGGTTGAAAAGTACCAAAGGGCACTTAAAACATGAAACACATTGTGTCATCTTCAGTTGAGCCAGTATGGATAACAATAGTTTATTTAAGTGGATATCATTTAATATTTACCTAAATTCATGCTAACTGAACGGGCGGCATTGCAATAACTGAATTCATTGTGTTTACCTTGAGGTAGCTTTCAAGCATCATGTGTACCGCGGGGCTGACGGATTATCTGATAATCAACCAATAGGCTAAACTCCCTAGGACTTACCCCATGGACCAACAGGCCCCAAAGAGTCCAGACACCATTCCCAGAGTGCTAAGTCCATCTTCAAAGCCCTGTTCACTGTCCCCCAAGAAGAATGTTGGAAATTAAAAATAAGTAATATGTTATATTAGGATAATATTCATACTCTACAGAGGCTAGGGGAATATGGCAGATGTAACCCTGAAGTTACTCACTGTGCCGCGGCAATGATCTCTGGTAGGCTAGGCATGAGACTAAGGCCCAAACCAAAGCCAATCACGCACAGCATGAAGATCAACAACCACAGCTGGCTACCATGAGGAACACAGAACAAGAGAGGAAACGTCACCTCACTTACCCAGGCAGGAGGGTTTGACTTATCACAATCATTTGATTATGCACTCAGCACACCTGGTAATGTGGAGAAACGGCGCTGGACCAAGAAAACAGAAACAGAGCCCTGAGAGAAGGCCACCGAGAATCAAGAACCAACGTCTTGAGGTCTGAAATAACGACCAATAGGAGTCTGTCAGAATGGTATTGAGGTAAGAGACAAGTGTAGTCATAGTCATTGCTTCATTCAGAAGATCTGCACTCCCAATGACCCCACTTGAGACTCACAGGATATTTATCAGCAAAGAAACCGAAAACTGGCGAGCTCAGACCGTAAGGTAAGGAGACCCCCAGGAAGAGGAGGCCCACATAGCCCGGGGTAAGACCGAACTAGATAGAGAGAGGGATTATTACTTTGGGATATAAGAATGTGACAAACAATCACAGACCCCCCTAACCCCCCGCCCAGAGATTTGTATTTGTTCTAAGACACAGAGAGACTGTAATTTCCATTCTTTTTTTAGACATAACAAACCATTCTAGAACATTGTAACACTTGGTTGTATATTTTACCTTCTCAATCGCGTATAGGGACAAGGTAGTGTCCAGGAAGCCCAGGCCTGAGCTTAAGCTGAACATGAAGAAGCAGATGAGCAATACTTTGGGTACTTTCAGCAATTGCAAAAAGGAATTCTCAGAGGGCTCTGCAGCTGTGTGACAAAAAAAGCATGATAAAGTATTGACATGATTAGTTATTACCCCAGGAAGTCCTCTTTATCTTTATGTACGGAAATCGATGAACGCCTACCGCAGCTGGGCATGACGATGATGTTGAATGGAACCATCAGCAGTAGGATACAGCCCAGAACAATGAAGGGAAGCTCGTATCCGTAAGCCTGGTACAGCCAGCCTCCTAAAGGAGGCCCCAGAATGAGACCCAGTCCGGTGAACATCTCCAAACTACCCTGGTCGGAACAATACGAGGGAAAGAAGGCTTGTACATTGGAATTGTTGCTACTGTAGAAGAATGTAAGCATGACGGCCAGCAGTTTGTTAACTTTTATGGCAAATATGGGTGAGGCAAAACAAGGCATCATGTGCTTTCTCAGTGACCCACACACCTCACCTACATGCCAGTGACATCAGGGCAGGCCAGACCTACCAATACAGTCGCTACATTGTTTGGAAAGACTTTAGATGCCAATGCGATGGAAGAGGTTGCGGCAGCAGCGAAGCCAATGGCGTCGATGCTCCGCACAATGAAGCAGAGAGCGATGAACACCGTCCCCGAGGGAGCTCTGTCAAGGAATCTGTAACAAGAGGGATAATCAAGATGATTCACTGCCAACACCAAACCACATCTGAACGACTAGAATCGTCAACATGACTCAGGTAAACGTTTTCCTTCGACACGACCGTTCCTCCCAGACTGTAGCTCTGTTCTACCTTTTTGAAGAGATTTTCTCCACCGCTCTTGATTTACCTCACCCCACCAAACTAACATCCCTATACTCTCTACATTGTCCCCTCTCTCAGACAATAACACCGTCTTATTCAACCCCCGACCTATCACCCAGACCCTCCGTCCTATCCCCTCACACCTTCTACAGACCTTTTACTGGCTGATCTACAAGTGTGCACACAAGCTTTGATCTGATGATCTTCTCTGATGCTCTGATCTGATGTTCTGATCTGATGCTCTGATCTGTTGCTCTGATGTGATGCTCTGATCTGATCAACACCCGGATCAACACCCCGTTTTGTTTGGAGGGTGAAGCTCCGTCTGAGCAGCGATGTGTTTAATGTCCACGTCCAAGTGAGGGTTAGGCTCCGGACACCTATAGTATCACACCACGTTGTGTGGTGCATTCAAATATACAACAACCCTCATTATAAAGATGGTACAAAAAAAGTATCATCAAATGGGGATAACATGCCCCTCTTTTCTCAAACCCTCAAGTGCCAAATAAACTGGCGCCAAACGGCACGCGTCAAACCAACCGCCCCCATTATTTCCGATGCACAATCACACACCGGCCAGGCGCACTCCGTCCCGCTATCTTTCACGCCACTGTCCTATTCCCTAGCGTCGCCGCCCCTCAAAAAGTGTTTTTTTAAAGCTGTTTGGTACATCCCGGCTTGATACAAGGTCCTGTACATATGGAGATTACCAGAGGATGGCTCTACCGTCCTCATATTGACTCCCATGTTAAAAAATATACTATTTTAAAAGTAGAATATCTGAAAAACACGCGATTCCAAGCTATTCAGAATATTTTAAAATTTGAATGGAGTAGGTGAAAAATTTAGGAAGGAGGTAGGTCCCAAAGTTTGTAGAGAATAAGAAAGAAAGAAAGAAAGAAAGAAAGAAAGAAAGAAAGAAAGAAAGAAAGAAAGAAAGAAAGAAAGAAAGAAAGAAAGAAACTTATGAAGAACAATAGTTGAGCGCTGCATGCAGCACTCACCTAACTACTTGCGTAAAGATGGAAAGAATTTTGGCAGATTCTGAGTTTGCGGTTAAAAAGATCATCAGTGAAACATCGTGGCGACACAAATGACACCTCTAGCTAAATGTAGTAACCTAGAGAACCAGCTACAACCTTGATTTCATCCAAACGAGCCGTTGTCTTTAGAGAACGGTGAATTGCATTGGCTTCTATGAGCTGTCGGCTTTCAGCCGCGAGCTTAGGGACCGTCTGCAAAGTGCAAAACGGAAAACGCAAAACGAATAGCGTCGCCATAATTGACTCCAGAGCTCCAGAACTTCATATAGGCACGGCCACTATATGGTCTTACTACAACCATTCGTTTTGAAAAAGATATCTCCTCTTATTTTTATGGATTTCTTGTTTGCAACAATTTCAATAGCGTCGCCATTGTTTACTCTAGAGCCCCAAAACTTGCTCCATATAGGCATGGCCTCTATATGGTCTTACTACAACCTTTAGTTTTGAAAAATATATGTACTCTTATTTCTAAGGATTTTTTTTTTGCAACAATTTCAACAACGTCGCCATTGTTGAACCTAGAGCTCCAAAACGTGTTCCATATAGGCACGGCCTCTATATGGTCTTACTACAACCTTTAGTTTGGAAAAATATATCTCTTCTTATTTTTAAGGATTTCTTGTTTGCAACAATTTCAATAACGTCGCCATGGAGCTCCAAAACTTGTTCCATATAGGCATGGCCTCTCCTACAACCTTTAGTTTTGAAGAACATATCTTTTATTTTTAAAGAATCTTTATTTGGCCAAAATTTCAATATCCATTATTTTGTTTGCAGAAACGTCAATAGCGTCGCCATTATTGACTCTAGAGCACTAGAACTTGTTCCAGATAGGCATGGCATCTATATAGTCTTACTAGTACCTTTAGTTTTGAAAGATATCTCTAGAGTCAATAATGGCGACGCTATTGAAATTCCTTAACGGTCCCATGGTATGAAAATCGCACTTTATGAGGTTTTCTAACATTAATATGCAGTGCCTTAAGAACAATAGGGCCCCGCCTTTTTTATTTATTTTTTATTTAATTATTATGCATTAACAAAGTACAAAACTCTCATAGGGAACAAAAAATAAAGGAGAAAGGGATTGTTGCCAGCGGGCAGCCGGCAGCCGAGGGACCACCGCCTCTGCGCTGCCTGCTGCCCGCTGCAGGAGGCGGTGATGCCTAAGTGCTGCCTGCTGCCGAGGCGGCGGTCCCTTTCTCCTCCATGTCGTGGTTCAGTCTACTTCAGATTTATGTGGACGTGGAAGAACCAGAGACGTCGGACAACCCGACGCAGTCGTTTCAGATCCATAATATCGTCTGAAGGCTCCCACAGCTTTTGGCCGTGATAATATATATTATATGATATGTATAATATGATATAACTTAGATATAGAGCTCCAGGGACTCCCGCCGGAGCACCCCGAGTGTTCTAGAATGTTTACAGAACACGGCCAAAGGCTGTGTGCGCCTCGCCATTGCGATGCATCCACTGTAAACAGAGCGTATGGAACCGTGGCCGCAAGCTGCTCAGGGCCACACCCCCACCCTCCTCCTTGACCCGCCTCTCTCCTCCTCATTTGCATTAAAGCTACAGACACGGAAACGGCATGTTTGGGAAAAGCTCAATGTGCGACTGGCTCGTAGTGGCTGTAATCCGGGAACGTCTTCAAATACTGTGTTAGGGGCCCACTAATATCTATATTAAAGCATCCATAAAGTAGCATGCCATGGGACTTTTAAAAAATAAGAAGAGCTATATTTTTCAAAACTAAAGGTTGTGGTAAGACCATAATGAGGCCATACCTATATGGAACAAGTTCTGGTGCTTTAGAGTCAATAATGGCGACGCTATTGAAATTTTTGCAAAAAAAAATTATATTGAATTTTTTGGCCAAATAAAAATTCCTCAAAAATAAGAAGAGATATATTTTTCAAAGCTAAAGGTCGTAGCAATACCATCTAGAGGCAATGCCTATATGGAACACGTTTTGGGGCTATAGAGTCAATAATGGCCACGCTATTGATTTTTTTGCCAAATAAAATTCCTAAAAAATACGAAGAGATATATTTTTCAAAACTAAAGGTTGTAGTAAGACCATATAGCCTACATGGAACAACTTTTTGAGCTATTTCAATAATGGCGACACTGTGATCACAGAAATGTCCATGTTTTAGCCTCTGTTAAACTACATTTATAAGTTTACATGCTAGCTTAAACTTATTGAGTAGTACGCTAACATATTTCTGTCATTTAATTTGTGTAGGAGCTCACGTTAATAAGAGTTGACCGGAGGATATTGTGGTTATTTACACCTTCGTCCAGTATGTTTTCTGTGTTTTAATGTATTGATTGCAACATGCCCTTTTGATGTTGTACTCCTTGGGAGAGGAGCTCACGTTAATAAGGGTTAACCGGAGGATATTGTTGTTATTTACACCTTTGTCAGAATAAACGGAGATTGCCTCCAAAGATATCCTGGGGGGTATACCACGAACCTCGCTGAACATACCCAGGCTTTCTTGGGAAAACCTGGCTCGACAGAGCCGCAACTCGCAATCAGAGTTAAATGGTACCACGAAGCTCACTTTAGATTCAATTAGTTGAACCAAGTTTTCCGCTTTAGGTTCAGTGCGCGTTCACTTGAAAGGGGCGTTTTTTGCGTCATTTTTCTCGACTTTACGATAGATCAAGCAGTCTATATGCGTATAAGTGAAAAGATTCTGCATATTGTCTATAAAATAACTATGCGAAATGCAGAATTGTTTGCCATTAATCCAAATAGAATGATGATGATTTAAAAAATGCATAAGCAACGTCCATCCTGCCTTATTCTATCATTTAGGGAATTCACTTTAAATACACCCTATGTAAGAAATGTATCGCATATTTTCGACCGCTGAGAGGTAGCGGCTGTAGCGTAGTGGATTAGTATAAGAACCGAACGCCAGCGACCGGGGTTCAAATTCGCCGGTCTATCATCATGCATTTTTCCCCCATAGATGTGGTGCCAGCACGGCCTTGAAAATATGGGTTCAAGTTCGAAATAAGCACAAAAATATAATTCCATAAGCTTTAGTGAATAGGTATTCGATATGCATGAGAATTGGGACTTTTTAAGCTTCACATAAATTCGCGTCACTTGGGAGTCGAACCCCCCGCGCAGAAATTCAAGACTGATGCCCTACCTCCACTCTAGCACTCTGTCACGGAGGCACAATGCGCAACAGAAAGCATTGTCTACATAAGGTCCACCCTCTGATGAGAATCTGTATCTCTCATGAAGAACCTCAATTTCGTTGTTTGCACAATGACAATAAAGTCTGAAATCTGAATATCGTCAGACAATGCCAAGGGATCGGTTCTGTCCCGTAAAACCCTCTGTCTCCGGAGAGACGCCTGTACGAGAAGTGCACCGAGGTCCACGGGAACACCGACAAATGGTGACGCCATTGTCAGAGGAGGGGCTAGGGAGCTACGCACGCCGATTTAAGTAGCCGATTTCCGGCTAGACTAAGCCGAAAAACTGCTCCCGACCAGTTTTGGTTGCGAGCATAAGTCACCATGGTGATACAGCGACGCTAAAAGAGATCGATTTTCATGGTACAACTAACCCAGGCTTTGAGGTCAACATACCTTGCTAACCCTCTAAGCGAGCTTCGTGGTACAGGCCCCTGGTCTGAGCCTCTTCATCCAAAAAACAACGCAGACAACGCCAGAAACTAACCTATAGAGTCAATAATAGCCACGCTATTGAATTTTTTGACAAATAATAATTCCTCAAAATAAGAAGAGATATATTTTTCAAAACTGAAGGTTGTAGTAAGACCATTTGGAGGCCATGCCTATATGGAACAAGTTCTGGGGCTTTAGAGTCAATAATGGTGACGCTATTGAAATTGTTGCTGCATAAAAAATCCTTAAAAATAAGTAGAGATATAATTTTTCAAAACCAAAAGGTTGTAGTAAGACCATATAGAGACCATATGGAACAAGTTTCGGGGCTCTAGAGTCAATAATGGCGACGCCATTGACCATTTGACCATTGTGGTCGTTTTCCGTTTTGCAATTCGCAGACGGTCCCTAAACTCGCGGCTGAAAGCCGACAGCTCATAGAAGCCAATGCAGTTCACTGTTCGCTAAAGACGGCTCGTTTGGACGAAAACAAGGTTGTAGCTGGTTCTCTAGTACATTTACCAAGAGGTGTCATTTGTGTCGCAACGATGTTTCACTGATCTATTGAACCGCAAACTCCAAATCTGCTTATTTCTTTCGATCTTTACGGATGTTGCTTAACTCCAATAATTGTTCTTACACAACTGGTTTATTCCAAGCTCTCGACAGCATAACAATCCAGCATCGCCACAACGGCTGGAAAAAAATCATAAATAATAACGTAAATAATATAATAAATATAAATTAACAATCGCCCCTCTTGGCGCCTCTATTATCTTATTTTGGTAAGGCTCGGACTTGTAAAACAGTATTTTTTAATAAACTCCTGGTACGCCAAGTTGTTGATGCTTCGTTTAATATGTAGGGGCTCTAGTCATGCTACTGCAGAGGTTTGGTGCTATTTTTAGCAATATTAGTGGTTAAACAATTGCAGATTTGGAAGCGTTCACATTGCCCCTTGCCAATGCAAGGTAAGCCATTTAGGCTATTAGCGTTGCTCTGGGCAAGCTCTATGCTCATTGATCAACGCAAAAAAATTCTGGAAGGCTTATTTTATGGGTTTTCATGTTGAAAAATACCCTTGGTTAAATTTTTCGCCGGGATTACATTTTAAGCCCACATACACGTAGTAAAGAGCTTGTTCAAATTATAAATCAATTTATAAAGATATTACTCCCATGTCCTCTCCCAGGCTCCATACTATTCTAATCAACCATCAAACCAAAGGACTTTAATCTCCCATCTTTGGTACTTACCCAAACATGATAGTGCATCCTCCTGACACAAACAGGCCTGACACAAGCATGAATTTTGCACCAATCTGGACAATCTGAGAACCAGGTAGAAGAATATGTCATACAATCATAGAAGAGAATAACCTAAATATGAGATGGACGTAAAGAGCTTAATTGACCTACATATGTCCCCATTAGCAGCGCACCAATGATGTTGCTGAACGCATAACAGCTGAATATGAGCCCGATGGCCGTCTGGCTGGCTCCCTTATTGACCGCCTGCGTTGGAAAAAAGAGGAGGGATGATGACAAACTAATTTGATCCTTTGCGGTATTGTCGTCTAGGAGAGTAAATATTCAACAAGTGGTTTATTCAGAGACTCTGGAGGTGGTTCATGAAGCATCTCTCGAACACGGGTAAGAATTCAGTTCATATTGGAAGTGGGCGTAATGGTAAATAAGCCACGCTTACAGGTTCTAATTCGGGCATGTAGGGTAACCCTACATGCCCACTGCACCGTCAGGGTTCGCCGGGTTCTTCCCGCTTCCTCCTGCTTGTTGCGATGCAAGATGACCCGCTTTCCCGCTTTTCAGTATCGTCAGAGCCCGAGTAGCGTCACAGTGCTTAAATTTGCATACGCAATCTGATTGGATGACGGATCCGTCGCTGCCGAAAAAGTTGAAAATTGTTCAACTTTTTGACGGAGCCGAAGGCTCCAACGGAACGGACGGATCTACAATGCATTGCGCGTCCGTCCCCATTCAAAGTCAATGGAGATCAGTCAACGGACGGAGGTAGTGGGCACGAGGCCGGCGTAACCCTACATGCCCACTACCTCCGTCAGTCAACGGACGTGGGAAGGCGTGGCTGACTCAGCCAATCAAATCGGTTCGCCGGGTTCTTCCCGCTTCTTCCTGCTTGTTGCGAGGCAAGATGACCCGCTTTCCCGCTTTCCAGTATCGTCAGAGCCCGAGTCGCGTCACAGTGCTCACATTTGCATACGCAATCTGATTGGATGACGGATCCGTCGCTGCCGAAAAAGTTGAACATTTTTAAACTTTTTGACAGCCGAAGGCTCCAACGGGACGGACGGATCCACAATGCATTGCGCGTCCGTCCCCATTCAAAGTCAATGGAGATCACTCAACTGACGGAGGTAGTGGGCACGGGGCGTAACCCTACATGCCCACTGCATGCGTCCGTTGACTGATGTGGGAAGGCGTGGCTGACTGATGGGGCGTGGCTGACTGATGGGGGAGTAGTCTTTGCAGATGCATCCGTCAGCCAATCAAATCGCTTCGCCGGGTTCTTCCCGCTACTTCCTGCTTGTTGCGATGCAAGATGACCCGCTTTCCCGCTTTCCAGTATCGTCAGAGCCCGAGTCGCGTCACAGTGCTTAAATTTGCATACGTGATCTGATTGGATGACGGATCCGTCGCTGCCGAAAAAGTTGAACATTTTTCAACTTTTTGACTGAGCCATGACTTACGCCCCGTGCCCACTACATGCGTCCGTTGACTGATGTGGGAAGGCGTGGCTGACGCCCCGTGCCCACTACCTCCGTCAGTTGACCGTTGCCCATTGACTTTGAATGGGGACGGACGCGCAATGCATTGTGGATCTGTCCGTTCAGTTGGAGCGTTCGCCACCGTCAGAAAGTTGAACAATTTTCAACTTTTTCGGCAGCGCCAGTTCCGTCATCCAATCAGATCGCGTATGCAAATTTAAGCACTGTGACGCGACTCGGGCTCTGACGATACTGGAAAGCGGGAAAGCGGGTCATCTTGCCTCGCAACAAGCAGGAAGAAGCGGGAAGAACCCGGCGAAGCGATTTGATTGGCTGACGGATGCCCCTGCAAAGACTACTCCCCCATCCGTCAGCCACGCCTTCCCACGTCCGTTGACTGACGGTGCAGTGGGCACGAGGCGTGACTGATGGGGGAGTAGTCTTTGCAGATGCATCCGTCAGCCAATCAAATCGGTTCGCCGGGTTCTTCCCGCTTCTTCCTGCTTGTTGCGAGGCAAGATGACCCGCTTTCCCGCTTTCCAGTATCGTCAGAGCCCGAGTCGCGTCACAGTGCTTACATTCGCATACGCGATCTGATTGGATGACGGATCCGTCGCTGCCGAAAAAGTTGAACATTTTTCAACTTCTTGACTGAGCCGAAGGCTCCAACGGAACGGACGGATCCACAATGCATTGCGCGTACGTCCCCATTAAAGTCAATGGGGATCACGCAACGGACGCATGTAGTGGGCACGGGGGTAACTCAGACCCATCATACGAACCCCGGGCAACATGTGGCCGGCTGGTTCTGAGTGGCCCGCGAGTAAGAAAAAAGAGATTAAAAAAAGATGAATTGATAAAACGTGTATGTGAAAACTGCTGATAAGAAGTTACAGTAGGCCTAAATATCGGAAAAGGAGAAGGGCTTTTATTGTGAAAATTCATGGTGTGCGTGATCTTCATGAGGAGTGTGGTTGTTTAGCAAGTGGCATTTAACTTTCTCATTGATGACAACAAGTACAGATAGAGATCAGTCTCATTGATGAACACCTGTCAGCTGTGCTGCGCATAGCCCCATCAGAGTTACACCTGACTTCAGTGCACTTGTTCAAGCCCATCAGCGATGTCCCACTGAGTACTTTTCTATGTTTGGGTTGTAATGCGAATTCGATTATTTTATTCACATTCATTTGGAGTGAATTTGAATTACAAATGCTTAAGAGTTACAGCAATACATTTTCTATAATCCAATCGAATGGTTAAGACACGACAGAATTTCCTAGGTCCTCAAAGGCATTCGGAATTTCTTACGTGGTCCCCAATGAAACATAATTGCCCACCCCGGTTTAGCTTACATGCGAACTCATAAAACCCTATATAGTTTTGTCCACTATGTGGCGAAGAAACCATTCCTAACTGGTGTTAGCTTGAAACATGTGGGGTTTCCCCACATACGTCGCATAAAATATATACATTGCATGTTAAATAGGCTGCCTACATTGTCATGGCTGTCATGGCTGTACACGTGAAGCCTTTTAAACAGACCTAATCAATGAACACTCGGCTACAAAGCTCACCTCGTTGGGGAAGAACGGGCCAAGTATTGAATAGCAGATCATTGAGCCAAAGTTGACAGAAGCCACGGATATTAATGTGAAGATCTGTGTCCGCGACATGCTCCTTGTTGGTCCATCTTCATAAAGTAAAAAAAGGGACCACGGTTATCTCCAAGATGCATGGATAAAATGCATAGTAGGTAGCGTCTATTTTAACTTAAATAAAGATGATGAATGAAATGCGTTGGCTGCTAGGTTATTTAACTTGAACCACTCACCGTGTTCTGTGAGAGCAGTGTTTTCTGTGGGCTCCATGTCCAACGTTGGATCTTGGTTTTCTTCCGTGTTAAAAATTATAAAATGTGTCAAAAGCATTAGAAAGTACAATATTAAATAATCCTCCGGATTATGAAGGCCAAAACAACGGGGATCTACAGGGACTAAAATAAGCAGCAGAGTCTGAACCCCATTAATATAAAGGCTGTCCTATTTGGCATGAGGCACTTTACACAGAGGACAATAAACGAGAAACCTAGGCCTGTGGAAAGTAGACATAGGCTTACACCCCTAAAATGTCCAAATCATGCAATCCGAGACCTTATTTCATAAAGACCCTTTTCTTATTCCTTTTTACTTGACTGTTGTCTCACTGAAAGAATTTGTAGGGAAAGAAAGACTACCAAACCACTAATTAATAAAGGTTTAGGTATTAAAGCAATACACCGAGAATACCTAGGCTACATAGCGCGTTTCAAAATGAAACGCCTGTCATGTATTCTGCTGAATAATAGTGGACCACGGTCCATTGCGGCACGCCACCTAGGTGACTTTACTGGGATCCTTACAAACACAAAGACGCAGGGTGGTGGTATTGAATCATCTTTATTGTGCAGATGAATTAACCATGGCGCTGGTGCTCCATGCAGCAGCTCTCACACCAAGTGTGTGTGTGCGTGGCTGGTTGGCTTGTTTCACCTGTGCACTGATTACACTATGGGCAACAGGTGTGCATCCCTTCATATTCATATCATTTAAATTAAAGAAGCAAATAGTAACCAAAACTCAAAGCAAGGTAAGTTTATTCTTGAGCATACTTCAAATCAGTAGGCCATTCATAGTACTTCACTATTGGAAGTAATCATGTTAAAAGTAGGCCTATTACAATAGAAATGAAAGACAATTGTTTAAAATATTTTTTATTGTGAAAGATAATTTAATTAGAGTAAACATTGTTGTGCTTTGTAGTGACCGATGGAGCGGTGGTGAAATCTGATATATTGTAAAGGAAAACAAATCTCTTTGCATTGCTTGCTAGAAATAGGTTACAGGTTTTGCGACAACAGTACATGTGAGTGTGCGTGTCAACGTGTACATTTTGGCGGCTCATTGACACATTAGCGGCTAAACAGATGAAAAAATGCTTACTTTATAATTAGTTGTTGCTGCCCTCTGGAGAGATGACGTATTGCATTATTTGGTCACATCTTAACTTGCTTACTGTACGTCCACACCAGAAGCGAATTGAGCTACCATATCGCCGGAAGTCATTCACTTTCTATGGGCAAGAGCGACCAAAGCGACCAACGCTACCAGCGGCCAAAGTTGAGCGACCAGAGCGTCCAAAAAAAGTTGAAAACTGTTGAACTTTATGCAAATTACTATGACGCGTTTCAGCGGCAAAACACTAGCCGCGTTTACATGGACACATCTATGCCGCATAGATTTCTATGCGGCATAGAAAATGGTCATGTATACGCCTCATTCGGAATACAATTATCTGTTCGGCATAGATTCTATGCCGAATAGAATAGGTGGTGTAGTCCGTTTTAAATCGCCATGTATACACTTATTCCGCATAGATTGGGGTTTAATTTAGAGCAGCCGCAGTAGTTCACTGAGCTCCGTCGGTACTTTTAAGCACACCGAACTTCACCGCTGTCAAGGAAAGTGGATTTATTGCCTGATTCACGTCTTTGTTATCACTCCGTAAAAGTAGTCTGGTAAGCGTGTCCGGTTGCTAAGCGACGGGACATGGGTGTTTATTAATGAGGTGTCCGCGCGCGTCCGAGATAACTGTAAATGAGTAGGCTACTACTAGTACTTTTGCAGGCTGAACGTTAAAATACTTCTTAACTTAGAGAGATGGCAGCTGCAGTAGTGCGCAATTGGACCTTCGAGGATTCCTGGTCACTAAATTCCCGTAAGACCACTCTCTCCCACCAGTCTTGGCTGCGGACTCGCATCCAAATTCCTCTTGTTTGCGGCGGAGCATAGGGTAAATATAAAGATCTGACGAGAAATTGACGTTGCTGCGCTGTCCTCCTCCTTCTTAATTTAAGGAGCAGGCAGAGAAAAGCTCTCTCCTGCTGTGCTTTCATTAAAATCAAATTTAAAATCCCCGATAGTGATAAGACATCCATTATGTCGCCGTCGGCCAGAGACGTGTCAGGTGTGCGCGAGAGACATAACGGACACTTTTGTTACTGCCATGTATACAGTACATTCGGAACACATTTTAGGAACAGATCTATGCCGCATAGAAATCTATGCGGCATAGATCTGCCATGTAAACGCGGCTAGTGACAGCCAATCGGAATGTAGACGCTCTTCGCTTGCGTGGATCCCAGGGAACACCGGCAGGCACTTTTGAATTGTACGTCATGACTTGAGCGACCAAAGCGAACAGAAATATTCGCAGCGAAACTTTATGAGCGCTGGTGTGGACGTAGTTATAGTGGTTCAGTACGATTCTTTGTGTCATTTAAGAGCACACGTGACTCCAGTCGTTTATTTGTTAAGGTCACTGCTACTTCAGATTACATTCATTTCACCTTATTCAGGTACAGTAGTTATTAAAGTGTTGGAAACATGTGAAAAAGCTGATTGCTAAATCTTTAACTACATCACAGCATGGTCCATGGTAGCCTGGCATGTTCCCATGATGAGGTCTGTTTGAGCGTCAGGGTTTGGTCAGGAGTGTAGCACCACGTCACCAGGCGGGCTCTGCCAGACTAGTGTCAGGGTGGGGTCAGGTGGTTTCATTAGCGCAGGCCATTATACACACACTATGTATGAAATAATCAGTGTAAGCCATTCACCATACCATCCCTTCCGCAAGTCATTGTACCATTCAGACAGGCAATCAAAATCATGGGGTTCAAAACAAAAACAAATTTGTGGCGAACTTTGCAAGACATCTTAGTTCTAATCTGGTATGTGACTGCTCACACAGGCCGGATAAATGTCAGCAGCTGGTCTAAAGCCACAATGAACAAGTCTTGATTGTTACATGTAAATATTAATTCAATGTATACAAAATAAAGACCAGCCAGGGGTGCCCAACCAGTCGATCGCGGTCTACCAGTAGACCGCCGACAGATCCCAAGTCGACCGCGAGGGGTGAAGAAGAAAAAAAAAGATTTATTATTATTATTATTATTATTTTTTAAATAAAATAAAATTTGCGCGGGACATATACGCGCGGTAGCGCATGCGCTGTCAACAGCAGTTGAAAGCCGTCAACTGAAGTCCGTAGGTTCACGATACAACCTCCCCCCCCCCCCCGCTTGAAGGTAGGTTTGCAATATTGACACTAGGCCGGTAGATCTCGGGAGGTTGGCTACTTGAAAAGTAGGTCTTGGGTCAAACACTCTATAATCGTTCTTCCAATAATTATGATTTCTTACTAAATTTTGGGACTTTTTTACATACCAGATCAAATCTCCCTTTTCCATTGTCCTAATTATTTAATAATAATACAATTAGTAAAAAATAATTTAGTATTGCTATCCGAGGGTCCGATACGAAACCACGACTACTATCTGAAGCTTAGACGGCAGTGGGTGTCGTTGGACCGGTAGGTTGTGGAGGTCACCGCAGGTTGGAACCAAAAGGTCTGGCCTATCCAGTCAGGCTTCTAACACCCCATCAAAGTCTTCTTCAGCTGTTGGTTAGGCCAGAAGCCTGTCTCTGTCTCCGGGACTATCGTTTACAGATACCTGTGCAACACTTTGAAACAAAATGGAAAAGAATGTATGAACTTTGACCTGCAGACTGCGCAGTGAATATATCTAAAAAACAAAATAAACTAATAACAAACATTACAGTCAATAAACAACAGTCAGTGCATCTAGGTTTGATTTACCAAACCCAGATAGATTACCTGTGCTTCTTGAAACTTGCATAGAGATAAAAAATCCCAAGTAGCGTGGTCTGTGGAAAAGATAATGCATAGATTTGTAGAATAGATGTGTGTGGGAAAATGTAGAAGTTGTAGTAACCTAACATGCTTCGTACCCCAAAATAAGAACCCTAAAATACTATTTACCCTGACATGCTTAGGCTGTGAATATCCTGAGGTAAGGGGAAGGGGAAAACAGGCCCTGAACAATATGAGTCGACTTACAGCCAAACCTGAAAGCCCTCCTTGGATGGTTGCCGCCCACACAAAGGTTAGCTGCTGGGTGAGGAAGCCACCCATCATGGGTCCATAGAATATCCTTACCAGGAGCAAACAAACAGTCTTATTTTCAAACAGTTCCACAATTAGAAGTCATAATGTGGAAACACAAATAGAAATTTAGCCAGACAAGTATCCACAAACTTGTGTAAGAACATTTAAATAAGTACAATAATGCCTAGAAGAATAAATTGCTTGACAAATTAGTATTTGTTGTAGGTAGGATTTAAGTGATATTATTTGAGAGTAATTTGGGTAAAATGGATCAGTCAACCATCAGCTATTAGCGAGTGAGATCAGTTTGGAGTGGAATGCGTCTTCTTATGAGCTCATTTAGATTATAAACCGCTTGTGGCTTATATCTGACCAATCAGGGCATCTCTTCTGTGATTGGTTCGAATGTGGGGGAGAAACGCAGAGCAACTCTCCACTCATACCTACAGCAGAACTAAAGGGGCAGTGTGTAGGACTTAGTTTCATGTAACGGGGGGGCTGAGGATTGGAACCAATTAAATTCCATTTTGGCCAAGTCCTTTCCGCTAGACGCAACTAAATTTGACACACTGCACCTTAAATGTAAATAGAACAGAGTAACAATTTAGTGTAGTCATACCATGATGAACTTGGTGTTATCCTAAGAGCATTCGTTATGGCTAGCAATGTTGATTATTTAAGTGTTAAATGTAAACTGGACACGATACATGGGGTATATAAACTGTTTGTTCACCGGTTTATCGTGAGCACAGTATGAACCGTGTGACTGAAACAGAATTTGGTAATCAACCAATAGGCTAGACAATCTAGGACTTACCCCATGGACCAACAGGCCCCAAAGAGTCCAGACACCATTCCCAGAGTGCTAAGTCCTTCTTCAAAGCCCTGTTCACTGTCCCCCAAGAAGAATATTTCAGAATGATAAAAAAAGTAATGTAATATTAGTACTTCATTCAGACTCTAGAGAGGCTATGGAAATATACTGTAGATGTAACGTACGTCATTTTAAAGAAACTTACTAGGCTGCTGAAATGATCTCTGGTAAGCAGGGCATGAAACCTGCGCCCAAACCAAAGCCAATCACACACAGCATGAAGATCAACAACCACAGCTGGCTACCATGAGGAACACAGAACAAGAGAGGAAACGTCACCTCACTTACCCAGAAAGGAGTGTCGGACTAATTTGAATAATTGTATCTACTCAGCACACCTGCTAATGTGGAGAAACGGTGCTGGACCAAGAAAACAGAAGCCGAGCCCAGTGAGAAGGCCACCGAGAATCATGAACCAACTTCTTGTTGCCTGAAATGACGACCAATAGGAGTCTGTTAGAATGGTATTGAGGTAGGAGGCCCACCAAAGGTTTGGGGTCAAAAGTTTGGGGTCACGCAGACAATTTCATTTTTTCAATGAAAACTGTTTTATTTACGCTGCTTGAATTTATTGGAATACTCGCTAGTTCCAGTTTTATTCAGATTTAAATAACAACATAATGGCTCAAGGGTTTTTTAACCATCAATTCACCTTTTAACATGCATAGCTAAACAATTTACCATGAGAACACAGGAGTGATGGTTGCAGGAAATTGAATATTTAATGGATATTCCATTAAAAATCAGCTGTTTCCAGCAAGAATAGTCATTTCTAACATTCACAATGTCTAGACTGTACTTCTTATTAATTGAATGTTATCTTCATTGAAAAAACTATTATTTTCTTTAAAAAATAAGGACATTTCTAAGGGTGCACTCACACTAGGCCATCTGGCCGTGGCCGTGGCCGTTTTAGCACCTAACCGTGCTTAAATCTGCCAGTGTGAGTGTGGCCAGTCTGGCCAGGCTGGGCCAATTTGGCCACTTGGGAGAGGTGTGCTGCTACGGCACGGGCCGCTACGGTACAGATGCTAATGAGCCGACACGCACACACGCACGGCTACGCAACCTGAGCTGGATGACGTATAGTCCATGCGACAACCACGGACATAATAAAGGCGACGAGCCTTCTGTCCCATTAAACGGTAAACATATATCCAAATAAGCAACAGACTCAGCAAAGTGCGAACTGTTTTCTGTGTGTTGTTGTCCATTGTTGTTAGAACTCTGACTGGGGGCAGACTTTATTATGGTCCATGCAGCGGACGCTTGGTGATGACGTGTTACTTACGACGTGATGACGTATGTACAAGAGCCTACCGTGGCCAGGCCACAGTTGCGACGCCCAACGGCCACGGCCAGATGGCCTAGTGTGAGTGCAGGCCAGAGAACAATGGGGCCATTTGAGCACGGTTAGGTGTGAAAACGGCCAACGGCCACAGCCAGATGGCCTAGTGTGAGTGCACCCTCAGTGACCCCAAACTTTTGAACTGTAGTGTAAGTGTAGCCATTGCTTCATTCAGAAGATCTGCGACCCCAACCTTACCCTAGACACAATGTACACTCAAAGCTCATTACAACCAAAACAACACTTGCATTAACATTCTCTACTGCAAGAGTTTTTAGACTTATAGATTTACAACCCCACTTGAGACTCACAGGATATTTATCAGCAAAGAAACCGAGGGCAGGCGCTATTAAAGCGTAAGGTAAGGAGAACCCCAGGAAGAGGAGGCCCACATAGCCCGGGGTAAGACCGAACTAGATACAAGAGAAAGGGATTATTACAATGGGTTTATTATTATTTGGTGACAACCCCCCCCCCCCCCCGCCCCCAAAATATTTGTATTAGTTCTAAAGCACAGATAACACAGGGAGACTTCAATTTCCCTTCTTTTTTGGACCCATAAACATGACATCAGCAACATTGTAACACTTGTAACATTTGTAAAATTTGGGTTTACCTTCTCAATCGCGAACAGGGACAAGGTAGTGTCCAGGAAGCCCAGGCCTGAGCTTAAGCTGAACATGAAGAAGCAGATGAGCAATACTTTGGGGACTTTCAGCAATTGCAAAAAGGAATTCTCAGAGGGCTCCGCAGCTGTGTGACAAAAGAAAAGCATGACAATAAAGTATTGACATGATTAGTTATTACCCCAGGAAGTCTTCTTTATCTTTATGTACGGAAATCGATGAATGCCTACTGCAGCTGGGCAAGACGATGATGTTGAATGGAACCATCAGCAGTAGGATACAGCCCAGAACAAGGAAGGGAAGCTCATATCCGTAAGCCTGGTACAGCCAGCCTCCTAAAGGAGGCCCCAGAATGAGACCCAGTCCGGTGAACATCTCCAAACTACCCTGGTCGGGACGATATGAGGGAAAGAAGGCTTGTACATTGGAATGAAAACCAGGGAGACTCGTTAGCAACTGTAGAAAAGTGGAAGCATGACGGCCAGCAGTTTGTTAGCATATACGGGGAACATAGGAGAGACAAAACAATGCATCATGTGCTTTTTTCATACACCTCACCTACATGCCAGTGACATCAGGGAAGGCCAGACCTACCAAGACAGTCGCTACATTGTTTGGAAAGACTTTAGATGCCAATGCGACAGAAGAGGTTGCGGCAGCAGCGAAGCCAATGGCGTCGATGCTCCGCACAATGAAGCAGAGAGCGATGAACACCGTCCCCGAGGGAGCTCTGTCAAGGAATCTGTTTGAAAGAAGAGGGATAGTAAAGATGATTTACCGTCACATTTTCTGGAATCAGCAAAGTGATTCAACTGAAGTTTCCTCTCTTCACGATGTACCCAACACTCCAGCTCCTCATGGCCGTTCGTCCAAGACTGCGATTATATTTCTACTTTTTTTTTTAAGAGATTCTCTCCGCCAAACCACCATCCCCATACTTTCTACGTTGACCTATCAGACACTGATGGATCTAAACCGTTCTTACAGCCGACCCACCACCTACACCCTCCACCTTTTAACATCTAATCTACTCTAGCTTTGATTTAAGATAATGTAGCTGATAAAATACATTGAAATATATATTTTTATAAATACATGTATATATATTCTAATCAATTATCAGACCTCAAATCTTCTATTTTCTGTAACTTTTCCAAACATAATACAGCATCATCCTGAAACAAACAGGCCTGTCACAAGCATGAACCCTAACCCCTCACACCTGCTCCAGACCTTTTCCTGGCTGGACTAGTTTGGCCCTGCTAAACCTCTTCTCGTGATTAAGAATGGAGCAGCAAACCTGGGGACGAGTTTTTGAATAGTTACTTTGGATAAAAGCGAAAATGGGAATGTACCGAAATGGCTACTAGACTTGAATTTCCATTCAAAAGAAAAAGTAATTATATTTATTTTTAAAATGAATACTCGTCATTGTATTCTATTCTAATCAACTATCAAACCAAAGGACTTCAATCTCCAATGTTCTGTACTTACCCAAACATGATAGTGCATCCACCTGACACAAACAGGCCTGACACCAGCATGAACTTTGCACCAATCTGGACAATCTGAGAACCAGGTAGAAGAATATGTTATACAATCATGGAAGAGAATAATCTACAAATGAGATGGACGTTAAGGTTTATCAACTTACATATTTTCCCATTAGCAGTGAACCAACAAAGTTGCATAGCGCATAGCAGCCAAATATTAGACCAATGACTGTCTGGCTGGCTCCCTTCTGTAACGCCTGCGTTGGAGGAAAGGGAAAATGTTGATTCATGTTCTATAGTTCACGTTAATATTTTACATTTGTAAAAGGAAAATTTATATGGATGTTTTTGTGGTCATGTGAAATTGTCTGCCTACATCTCATGGCAGTAACCGTTTAAATCTTATGCGTCGATGAAACCGTTGCAATATAGCTTACCAGGTTGGGAAAGAATGGGCCAAGTATTGAATAGCAAATCATTGAGCCAAAGTTTACAGAACCAATGGATATTAATGTAAATAACTGTGTCCGCGACATCCTCCCTGGCGAAGAACTTTTTGGACCATCTTCACAAAGTTAAAAAAGGGACAACGGTTATCTCCAAGTTACATGAATAGAATGCGTATTCGTTTTTTTTAACCATAAGCACTCACCATGTTCTTTGAGTGCAGTATTTTCTGTGGGTTCCATGTCCAACGTTGGATTTTGGATTCCTTCTGTGTTAAAATCATAAAATTATAGCATTTGAGCATTCACAAACTATAGAATTTACGTCTAAATATTAACGAAATTCTTGGAAAGGCAAGCTTGTAATCGAGCATACTGCAAATAGCAGGCCATTCATAGCACTTTACATTTAGGCAAGAATTACACTTATAAAGCTTATAAAGTAAAAAAAACGAATTACCAGTGCAGACATACTTTAAATAAAAAAGCCTGTATGCATGGGAAATAACTTGACTCCTATGCTACATTCTGCAGTGATGCAATGCAATTTAAAATATTTGAAAGTAGCTTGTTGACTATCGAGGCCTAAGATAAAGGGTTTTCAAATGAACATCCTCCTCAGTCATGCAAGCTAGAGGTTATTTTTTATGTGTAAAGGTGAATTGTTGTCTGATATGAACTTTGCTTCATTTTAAAGATCATAAATATATAGAACTTTACAAATAAGCTACTACAATGGGGTTTTCTTTGGCCATTTAAGAAGATCATTAAGTTAGCCTTCTTAACATGGCACACCAGCTAGTGATTTTAGCCTACATAAGAACTAATGAGCAAGATTTTTTTTTATTATTATTTTTTTATAGTACCGTATTTTCCGGACTATAAGTCGCGTTTTTTTTGTAGTTTGGCTTGTCCTGCGACTTATATTTCGAAGCGACTTATATGCCAAAATTGTGCGTACATAATCTTCGGCCGCAAGATGGCACCGTCATTCATTAGGCCTACAACTGAACGCTGCAAGCCTACTGCACCACCGAATAAATTATATTCTCGTCGTCATCGTCCTCAATGTCCTCCGGTTCAACCAAAGCTACCCCAGCCTTAGCTGCAAAGTTGTGCAACATAGCTGTCACACATATCACAGCGCATGACTTGGCCGGCGAAAACTGGAGCCCTCCGCTGGACTTGTGAAGGCATCTAAAGCGCAACTTCCACCTCCCGATCGTGCGCTCAGGTTTAGGACCGCGGCGCATACGCGTCCGGTGGAATCCCGGTGTCACTGAATTCGGTATACTCTCAGAACTACGAGTGGGACCGACACACCTATATTGCTATTGCAATTTTATTCAGTCTCTCCAGACTAAACGTTCTTGTTCAAATGTTTAAAAATAAATGCGACTTATACACCGATGCGACGTATAGTCCGGAAAATACGGTAATAGTATTTTTTCTCAATTAGGCAAACCTCCATCTGCCGGATCCGTCTGGACGGTCGGCCCAAACGCACAAGACTTATGCGGTAAAAATTCGGCTCTGTGTTGACGGGGCCTAATTAAGGGTGAGATTTACTCAGGCCCCGTCCACATGGGCGAAAACAATCTTTTCCCCTCCGTTTTTCTTTGATGCGTTTCAGGAATATCTCAGTAAAGACGGAATCATTGCGAAAATGCATTGAGCTGTAAAAACGCTGTAGTAAATATTCAAGATGCTAATTCTCCTAATAATTAGGGCGCAGGCTAATTAACAAGCCTGCACGCATCCAGCCTGCTCCCTGTATACATTTAGTCGAAGATTAGATTAATGGTGTGTTCCTCAATCCTAGGACGCCAGAATTCCTAGTTGAAAGTCGAATGTTTGATTTGAGCGGGACCAACTGGCTGTTGGGGACCAAAGTTCCAACTGCTCAAGTAGTCCAACTGCTCAAGTAATCGTCCAAAATGTACTTGGTGTAGTCAAAGGCACATGGGTCAAGATGAACCCCGCCAAATAGTATCAATATCGGGCTGTAGGGAGCAGTAAAACAATTAATTGAAAATACAACCTCTCCAATTTGTACCAGATCTGGACTTCGTGGAGGAAAACCGTGGCCTCCGCGTCGTCCATTAACTCCTGATAATGGACAACTCGTAATCAGAAAATGTGGGATCAGAAAACGGAGGGATGCAGTGGGCACGAGGCGTTACGCCTCGTGCCCACTGCCTCCGTCCGTTGACTGATCCCCATTGACTTTGAATGGGGACGGACGCGCAATGCATTGTGGATCTGTGCGCTGAAGGCTCCGTCAAAAAGTTGAAAAATGTTAAACTTTTTCGGCAGCGACGATCCGTCATCCAATCAGATCTCGTATGCAAATTTAAGCACTGTGACACTACTCGGGCTCTGACGACCCTGGAAAGCTCCCCCATCCGTCAGCCACGCCTTCTGTCCTTTGACTGACGGTGCAGTGGGCATGAGGCGTTAAACCACTTCACACAACACAACACAACACACATACACACCACGGCGGGTGCTGTCTGACTGCACACACACACACACACGCACGCACGCACGCAAGCACACACACCACGGCGGTTGCAGATTGACTGCGCGCACACACACGCACACACACACCATGGCGGGTGCTGACGACTGCGCACACACACAAACCTCCGTTCCTAGCCTACCCACCGTTAGAAGAGCTGTATGCGAAGTAGCCTCATCAGAGACTACTTGCGTTAAACAGAAAAGTCTCAGAGCTTGGCTTCTTAAATCTTTTGTGGACTTTTGGTACGTAATGTCGGGTCGCCATGATTGTTGTACATAGGAGAGGGGGGTTCCGTTTAATTTAATATTGCATAGTTTCTAATAACTCCTGCTCAGGCCCTCTCAGCTTACGTGTGACCGTGACGAGTGTGTCTCTAACCTTTCGGGACTAGTAGCAGCATTTTCTAGCCTGGCACCGCCCACCTACCTACTTCCGCTCAATTTTCATTTCACTTCTGTACAAAAGAAATTAAGTACGATGGTCTGGTAAAAACGGTTGTGAAAAAAAAAAAAATTCACTGTATCCTGCCCTTTACATTTAAGCTAACAGATATAGATATTCGATATTCTAAGAAAAAAAACCAAAAAAAAAACATACAACTTCAGAATAATCTGGCGGGACAGTTATGGCCCGCTCTAGTGTCTATAGCATATAACCGCGTTTTCTGATAACAGTTTAATGCATTTTTCACAATTTACCAGCTCTCGTTTTGAAGGCAGTGTTAATTTTGGCATATATTTTAGATTTAGTCTTGGGCTGCACAGGGTTCTGTTTATGAGAGCCTAAAACACCCGGGACCCCCACCATCATTGCTAAATCAAGTCTATTATCTTGCTGATATGTTAGACATCCAATAATCAACTACACCCCCCATCCCGCTGCGTCTGGTTAAAGTTGTAATGTTGATGTTTGAGAATGAGAACGAGGGAGGAGCTGAGTCTGACTGACTCAGCTGAGAACCGTGCATTCAATGATTCGATTCACCGCTACCGGAAACTCGACTGAACGAGCGAACCGCGAACGACTCCTCTTGGCGAACTGACCGACGCCAACTGAATCATGAAAACGAATCATTAAATCCACCACTACGTGCTGACTCATTTCGGAAGTACATTCATTGGACTTTCAGAAAATCGTGATATCAAGAGTTATAAGCCAGGAACAAAGCCTCCCATAAATGACTCGTGACCATAAAACATTGGATTCGAAGCCTTTGTCATTGTTACAGTGTTTATATTGTAAATAATAATAGTATTATAATGTTTTGTAGGTGGTCGGTTGGTGTATTGTCTTGCGGTGGTGTATGCTCTCTAGGTAGACCCTAAACAATTTCCCTAAATCCATAAAGCAACTGCTACTGGACAAACAAACATTTAAACATAGTAGGTAATGTGTTAACTTGTGGTACTAACCTCCTTCTTGTCTGTGATTTTGAGCTTATTAGGATATAACTGATTAAGAGTTCCATGTTTAACTATTTTATGTTTTTTGTTTGTTATTCTCTTCTTTTTTTAATCATTTTATTCTGGCATGTTACATCACGTCTTGTCATTTTAGTTTGTGTCCTTGTCCATGTAATGTCCATGTAGTTGTGCTTGCGTTTATGTTTTTGTATGTTCTCTCTAACATCTGCCTGCCAGGGACTGTAGATGACTAAATCTGGTGCATTTACATGTCCTATGCAATGGACATGTCGATTAATATACAAACAACAACTCGAAATGTGCAGTGCGTCAGGCGAGTAGCGGTAACTCGTCTGAGTATGATCTTACCTTTGTGGTAACTTCACAATCACTATTCAAAGGAGAATTTATTTGTACTGCCAACACGCACCTTCTCGTTCTAATCTGTAGTCGACTTTCCGTATGCACGGTCCCGATTGTTGACCTTAACAAACCCTTCCCAGTTCATCCCACACACATCTACTGCCCTCTACTGGTAAGCCTAAATGTTCACACCTCGCTTATGGGTGTCGCCAATGGCTTGATTTGTAACTAGTAGCAATTTCGTTTTATTTTTATTGTTAGTCAAAGCAGTACCCTACAAACAGAGAAGGGTAAATTACTTTAAATTTATCTCTCAAGGGCTACAGTGATATCAGCATTGAAACAATATACATATGGTGCAATGTACACACAGAACACAAATATAAAGGTACATAAATAGTCAGAAGAAAATAATAAATAAGAACATTATTTAACCAGGGGTTTACTCTGACTAATTCTGTATAGTATGAACAATACAGAACTATTAAGCATTTCAAAGAAAGTATTTTATTAAGTTCCTGGGCTTATAAACCATTACTTTACATATGTATTGTTTACAAAAAAAAGGGAAAAAAAGACAATTAGGCAACCAAGTAAGGCAGTAATAACTGAAAATAACTAAGTATAAAAGTGGCATTCTGAAATGAAACGTAGGCTACTCGATTATAGGCTCAGGAAAAACAACTCTTTTAAATATTTTCCAAAAAAGACAATAAAACACATCTGTAAATATTGACCAAAATCATAGTTTACGATAGCAGCAACTCACATATATCTCGCACCTGGTGTTTTATGACAATGTTGCATTCCAACCAATGTCATCGTTGAATGCAATCATCAATAAAGTCATCCCTCAGTGTCGTCACTATGAAAAAGCGAATGACTATTACAGGAACTAGCAACATCTACCCACTACTTTTGTTTAATTCATCATGAAATGTCCCGACAAAGGCTATTTATTATACAGACAGCACAAGCAGCTTCATATCATCTTTTGGAAAGTAAAACATCAATTTTAAGTCTCATTATTGCAGACATGCTCAGTCTATCCAAAGCAGCATGACCTCCAGGAGGCAAAGCACTTCACATTCAAGTAGCGTAATAATAATCAACACACAAATGACGCACAACGCCAACCGAGAAAAAACAACCAAAAACCCAGAGAACTCAAGGTGTCCAGGGTTTAATTCCTCTTGCTCCTCATTTCAATACCAGGATAACGGATAGATCATAAATATATATCTTTTTTTTTGGCCATTTAAAAGTTAAATAGTTTTGTTACTTTGTCACACCAGCTAGTGATCAACATAAAAAGCGCAAATAAGAACACTCATTTCCCGAAGGAAAATGTATCACTGTGTACATACTCACAAATGAAAGCAAAGCGCCCAGTGTCTGAAATGACGTATTCACCTTGAATTGTTTGCATTATTTGTGATATTTAATAAGTTCTATAGTCATCATATGTAACCAATTAGAGCTGGGAAAAATGCCACTGCCACTGATGGTTAAATATATATTTTTCAAAAATATATTTATTTTAAACCTTTATTTATATCGTGGACCTTTTTATAGCGCAATACCTATAGCCAGCATAATACTTGCATTCTAATCACATTGACACATGAAGTCCATAATGAGTTAATAGTTCTTGGTCTTAAAGTGAGATATCTATCCTACCTATTGTATATGATGTGCATATTTAAGATAATGTACACATTATATTCCTTTCCAAATAATTCATGTTGCTTGTTCCCTTGGTGAATTCCTAGCTTTTGCCTAAATCCAATGCGTGTATTTGAAATACAACATAATTATTATTAAGTACAAATAAGTAGAGTCTTTCACTTGAGCCGCTGCGTTACATTTGCCAAGGCAACAGCAAAGGCCTGCACAGCAGAGAAAGGATACTGGAAATCAAGGATGTAGGCGTTGCCGTCGATCCGTCCAAACTGCATCACCTTAAATCAACGACAAAGCAAACCCTGATAAGTCATCTCATTAAGCCGACGTTTAATATTGCACTGACGACCAATCAATGAGGAGCTGTTTTCTGAAAGAGTGACAAACCTGTCTGCCGTCCAGTTCGATCTGAAAGTTCTTTGCAGACTCCTGAGTGACGCGTCCACCAAAGTCCAGCTGGTACACCTGGGTGGCCTCGTTCCACAGCGGCTGCTTGTTGGCCATGACGTAAACGAAGCCCTGGCTGCCCAGGCTGCGGTCCTCCCTCTCGTTGGCCTTGCGGCACTTGATCTCCTCCAGCTCGCTGGCCATCCGGAGACTCCTCTTGTTCTTCCAGCTCTTCTTGCTGCTCTGGTTCTGGTTCATCAGCTCGTCCCCGCTGATGAACAGCTCCGGCTCGCTCTCAGAGCTGTCCTGGAACTCGTTGGTGGTCCTGCTCATCATCTTCTTGCCCTTGTTGAGCTGCTCTCTTTGGCCCTTGGGCTTCTTCTTGTCCCTCCCCCCGAGCCGGGGGCTGGAGATAAGGCTGTTGAAGTCGGACAGTGCGCGGCCCTCCTTCCTTCCTTTGCCCTCGGAGACGGCGGGCATGTTGGCCTCCTCGGCCCGGCTGTCCAGCCTCTTGCGGCTCTTCTTGCTGACACGCTCAGACTCCCGTGGCACGGGGCTGTCGTTAAGGGACGGCGGCTCCAGGAAGTTGTTGGCAGACTCTGCATGGTCCTCCGTGGTGCCCTTGGGTGGCGGCGGGGGTTCTGTGGGAGGTGGCGGGGGAGGGAGTGGGGGAGGAGGAGGTGGCATGGTCGGGGGTGGCGGCGAAAGGATAGGCTTTTCTAACTTCTGGTGGGTTTTGGTAGGCAGGGGAGGCGCTGGGTGGGAGGGGGGGTCCTGCATTGGCGGCGGGGGAGGGCAGGGATAGGGGTTCCAGGGGTGTAGGTTCACAGGGTGCAGCTGGAGCCCAGCACAGGAGCTCGCCCCTGGGTACATGGGGGGTAGAGGGCAGCAAGCCAAGTTAGCGAGGCTGGAAGGGTAGCCCGGAGGGAGGACCAGACTCGCACCCTGCTGTGCAAAAGGCGACGACCCGATTGTTTCGCTCTGCTGCGAGGTGCTCTGGAGGTTCTGCAGCGTCGACGTCACGCTATGACCCATGCCAGGGGGAAACGGCGAGAGGGATATCTGATAGCCGGAGGGAAAGGTCAGTGTGCTTGTGCTAGGGCTGTTCGGAGGCTTGGTGGTGAACACAAAGGGAAGCCGGGCCATGTCCAGGTGCGGGGCTTGGCTGAAGAGGAGGGGTGGGGGTTTGTGTGGCGGCGGCGGAGGCGCTAACATGGTCTGCTCTGGGGCGAGCCAGAAGTGTTCTGTGGAGGTGGAGGACGACGGGTCCCACTGGTAGGGTGGAGGACGTTTGACCGTCAAACCGACGTCGCCGAGGGTCAGATGGCGCAGCGACTTCTCCAGATGGCACTGCTGGTTTACAGCCTCGTCCTCGGTGAAGGCTGAGTTGACGTACACGGTTCTGTCCCTGCTGTTGTCTACTGGACCCAGCAGATTGTACTGGGAGGACTGGGAGGTGAGGGGGGAGGTGCTCTTGGAGTGCACGATAATTGTGCTATGGTGAGCTCCTTTCCCCGGGGGGAAGTCCTGCCGCACCACTGTGCCCCCTGCAATTCCACTGCTGCTGGTCCCGCCCCCGCTGACACTGACATTAGTGCTGCTGTTGTTGCTGCTGCACTGTGTGCAGGTGTACAGAGCGGTGGGTATCCTCTGCTGGTAGGAGAGCGCGAGCGCACTGTTCACCTTCGACTTGGTGGGAAGCGTCCGTGAGCTCTCCATCATCTGCGGCACTTTGAGAGCCTGGTCCCTGCGGTCCCGGCGCAGCGTGGCATGGATGAGGGTGTTGTCGATCCTCTGGGGAGGCGGGAGCGTAGCGGGGACCTGATTGGCTGGGTCGGGATAAGGAGGCGGATCTCCACTGGGGATGGAGTACCGAGGCACAGAGAGTCTGCTCAGAGTGGCGGAGCTGTAGGGCAGCTGGATCTTCTTACTGTCCGACGACGTGACCTTGAGGGTGGCGGAGCCACTGATGCCCTGGAGGGCGTAGGTGTTCTGGTTGCGAATGAGGCGTCTCCGCGGGCGGCACACCTCTTCCACGTTGCCGCTGCTGTCAAAGGTGGTGATTCTCTCGTAGCCCAGGGGTGTGGGGTACTGCAGGGTGACCGGGTGAAGCAGGAACTCGTCCTTCTTCAGGCAGGGGTCCGGAGCCAGTACGCTGGGGCTGTCGCAGTTGGTGATGAGGGTCTGCGGTATGGCCGACGACGAGACCCCCGACGCCGTCACCGTCACCGTGGTGCCAGGGTACGGAGGGGGAGGGTTCATCTTCCTCATCTGGATCTCCACCGTGCCGTCGGCGTCGATGAAGGAGGGCGGCAGGGAGCGAGGGAGGCTGGGCTTGGACCCGTGCCCGTGCCCGTGCTGCTCTGCCCTGTCCAGTCCGGGCTCCGCGGTCGGGGGGGGCATCGGCGGCAGGAGGTGCAGCTGCTGCAGGGAGAGCGTTGGATACCCGGACGGGGGAGGGGGCAGCGCCATCTGCATCTTCAACTGCTGCTGCATCTGCTGGTGCTGCTGCTGCAGCTGCTGGTGCTGCTGCTGCAGCTGCTGCTGCTGCTGCCGCATCTCCTGGATCTGCAGGCGGATCTGCTGCTGCTGCTGCTGCATCTGCTCGTGCTGAATCTGCATCTGCTGCTGGTGCAGCTGCTGCTGCTGCTGATGGTGGAGTTGCTGCGGGTTGGCGGCGTGCTGCTGGCTCTGCTGAAGCTGCTGATGCTGCGCCTGCTGCTGCTGTTGGTGCAGGAGTTGCTGCTGGTGGTGCAGCTGCTGCAGTTGTTGTTGGTGTTGTTGATGCTGCTGCTGCTGCTGTTGTTGGTGTTGTTGCTGCTGCTGCTGTTGTTGTTGATGTAGATGCTGCTGCTGCTGCTGCTGTTGATGGAGATGCTGCTGTTGTTGCTGCTGTTGTTGCTGCTGATGCAGATGTTGTTGCTGTGTCTGTTGCTGATGGTGGTGGTGTGGCGGCGGCTGCTGAAGCAGCTGCTGATGGTGCGTCTTCTGCTGCTGCAGCTGCATCTGCTGCGACTGCTTGGAGGGAGGCTGATGGTGCAGCTGCTGGGCCCGGGAGCGCTGGGGGTGGTGGGGAGGGTGAGGGTGCGGCTCGGGTGGGGGGTGGTGGGGAGGAGGCGGAAGAGGAGGAGTGACGGCCAGGAGAGGGGGTCCCATGTCCATGCCGCTGAAGATGGCCTGACCCGGGTTCGAGTACCGGGTCGGCACTGGATACGGCGCCGCCGCAACCGAATCCTGGCTGTGGTCGGCGGGCGGAACGGCGGCTGCAGCCGCTGCAGCAGCAGCCACCGCTGCTGTGGCCGTGGGATTGGTCAGGACATCGAGCTGAATGTTCTGATTGGCTAAAAGAGACTGGACAAGGCCAATACTCTGAGTTGGTGACATAGCCTGGGCGGGGCTGTGGATGGGAGCGATGGGGATGTTGACTGTGCAGGGAGGGTTGTCTCCCGCCACTCCTGATGGACCCATCACTTAAAATGGAAAGGAGGAGATAAATATCAAAATGAAGAAAGGTTTAAATGCCTTTGCAATGCAATTCCCTCCATTTCTTAAAGGAGCATGTAACACATTGAGGCCACCCTTTGGGTAGTTTTTCATTATTATTGTGCAGCAGCAATCTGTGTCATAAGATCATGTTTACAATATGTGCCACAAATGGCCTTGCTCTGTTGTCAGAATCAGGCCATTTGCAGAGACTCCCATTCCTTGCCTTCTAGCCCAGCGATAGCTTTGTTGTTAATTAAGCATACTTGTAGAGATGTATTCATACCCGGCAGGTCGTCCTCATCCTCACTGAAGACGTTGGGGTTGAAAACAGGCAGACTCATGAAGTCTAAGGAGATCTTCCTCACTTCCGGAAGGTAGATGGTCATCTGCCTCGGTTGTAGATGCAGTAAACTGGTTTTGTAGATGACTGGGATGACAGAAATGGAAGAATATAATATACATATGCATAAGTGAGTGAGGAGTGTGAAGTTTCAAGAGGATCGGGTTTGTAGTGGTTCTGTGTTCAATGTGTCACTTGAAATTGAACATTTTAGAGAATAAATCATCTATATTTTTGGGGGTCAATCTACACTGTAACGTTGTCAAGGCACTCTTTCATTAAATCCATAGATGTGGTTCAAGAATATTTATTGTAATAATGAGTTTCTAAAGGACAAATCCCATCAACAGACAACTTTTGTCATCTAGGATCTAAAATTGTGTCAGGAGAACCAAGAAATATTCAGATTTTGAACAAAAGCTTAGCCTTTTCAAATACAATACAAAATTAAACCTGCATTACATAGTTCATAACATTTTCATATTTACCTGCACCAAGATTGGCAGGCAGAAAAGAGGCAAGCCCGACAATTTTAAACTTGGTTCCCCATATGTTGGATGTAACTTGAGCGAGGTAGTTGTGCTACAAAAGAAAGAATAGGCAATGGCATAACAAAAATAAGAAGGGCATGTCATCAATACTGAAGGGGGGGAGAGGGTACTGCATCGGCACTCAAAAATGTCCAATCCAACCTGTTTTAGTTGTTTTCCACACATCACATCACTAATCGAACACGCCACGGACAAGCCCAGGGAATAGGTGGACCATAAAGCAGAATGTTGAGTTAATATAAGGCAGTACCTCTGTGATGCCGTCCATACAAAATTCCCGGCGAGTCAGACTGGGGGAGCGGACCGGAGCCTTCTTTGACGGTAAGCGTGGTGATCGCTGGCCCTCCTGGTTTGCTCGTGAGAGCTTAGGAGATTTCCGGGATTCCATGTTCATTCTTTGAAACAATGAAGTACAAAATACATTTACTACACAGCTTTGTTGAATAAGGGTTCTGAATAGTTAGTTACGGCGTTCGACGGTCTGTTATTTGTGAGTATTAGACCACTATTAGTAAAAACAGAGCGTTTATGACGCAGTTCTTTTTTCAACAGTATGTAACTGTGTAATAAGGGGTGATTAACCTGTCTGGGTTTTGCAATAATGACAGCCTCACTAAACATTATCCATAACAGAAATCCCTCTTCTAACCCTTTTTTGGATACATTTGAATTTAAATGTTCCAATCTGTCTCTGTTCTGAGCCAGATATGTAATTGTTAATTGCCCATATCATCCATACCACAAACACATTATGCATGAAATGCGCTGTGCACCGCTTGTACGTTTTCCGCGGGAATGTCGCCACATACACCCAGTTCGTAATACTCATAAGGACTTCAAGGACTTTCATCAGTGTGCCCAATCGGTTCAATCGGCGGTAGAAAGGGACTTATCCAACATTTATTGACATGAAAATCTTCGATATTATTACTTTAAGGTATAACAGTCAACTTCATAGGACAACATGTAATGCAACCTTACTGTACCGACAGCGATATATACTTCCACTTTATTATGTACTTATTGCAAGTCGCTTTGGATAAAAGAGTCTGCTACATGCCATCAATGTAAATATAAATATGTTCTTGGACCTGAAGAGTTTGGGAGACCTGTTTCCACGGGACAGCTTTGGGGACTTCTTCCCGACCCACTCGTCCGTCAGCTCGATGTCACTGGAGTCAGAACCGTTGCAGCTGTCAGTGTAGGAGATCATGGGGTTCACACACACCTCCTCTGGGGACACAGAACAGACCGGCGCACATAAAGCCATCGCTTACTCGTTGTTGGATTATTTGCGTAGACGAGAACACTATTTATACTAATGGCTGGTTATTTTGGGCAGAATTGGATGTGTATGAACCTTGTGTGGACCTCGTCAGCCTCTCACACCACTTCAGGAGGTGTCCATCCTTTTTTTTCAGTATTCAAAATGTACTCATACCCATTTTGCCATCCATTTTGGGGTCCATGATGACGAACTCGGGGCGCAGCTTGCTGATGCGCCGGCCCTTCAGGATGGGCACCAGGCCCCCAAGGTGCTCCAGGTACAGCGTGTAGCAGGGCCCCCCCGCCTCAGGGTTGTCCTCCGCACGCTTCATGGTGCAGTGCAGCCGCTCGTTGCCGGCGGTGGGGTAGCTGACAAAGTCTCGGATGTTGTTGGGGTCCGGGATCGGAGGCTAAAGCGAGGAATGGGCCGGGAAACACACATTAAATCATGATTCAACATGATAATGCAGGATGCATGGATCGTATATTTAGGATACAAAAGGCCTTTCAAAGCTAAAGACGAAGCTGAACCCATTCAGGGACAACCTGGACCTGAGAACGCCAGAGCCAGGCTGGGGGTGTACCTTAATGGGTTTATGTGTACCACAATGGGTTCATGTGTATCACAACGGGTTTATGTGTACCTTAATGGGTTTATGTGTACCACAATGGGTTCATGTGTATCACAACGGGTTTATGTGTACCTTAATGGGTTTATGTGTACCACAATGGGTTCATGTGTATCACAACGGGTTTATGTGTACCTTAATGGGTTTATGTGTATCACAACGGGTTTATGTGTATCACAACGGGTTTATGTGTACCTTAATGGGTTCATGTGTATCACAACGGGTTTATGTGTACCTTAATGGGTTTATAGGTTTATGTGTACCACAATGGGTTTATGTGTATCACAATGGGTTCATGTGTACCTTAATGGGTTTGAGTGTAGCTAAATGGGTGGTGGCGTCACTTAATTTGTGTGTGTACATTAATTGTAGCGGGTGTACGTGATGGGTGGGGTGTACGTGATGGGTGGGATGTACCTTAATGGTAGCTGTTGTACATGATGGGTGGGGGTTTATCTTGATGGTATCGGCTGTACCTTGATGGGTGGGGGTGTACACAATGGTATTGGCTCTACCTTGATGGGTGGGGGGGTACTTAATGGTTGGGGGTGTCCATGATGGTATCGGCTGTACCTTGATGGGTGGGGGGGTACTTAATGGTTGGGGGTGTCCATGATGGTATCGGCTGTACCTTGATGGTGGGAATGAAGGCGGTGGTGACGTAAGAGCAGAGCAGGGAGGGCATGTTCAGCTTCCCCACGTCCCTCTCCTCGCGCAGTGCGCTGGCGATGCCCTGTTGGCATAGCAACTGGAGGCTGGCCACGCGGTGCTCCACACGCACCACGTACAGCGCCGGCCCGCACGCCAGGAACAGCCGTGAGTCCCGGTGACCCCAGCAGATGGTAGTGATGGGCCTCTGAAACACACGTCGGTTACTGATCCCGACCGGTCTGTGGTGAGCGGCACATTTATCTCGCAAACAACGCCTTCCGCACGCCCAATGCTGCTAGTAGCATTATTTTCAGATGCATTTATCAATGTACCGGTACTTAATAGCTGCCACCATGCGTACATCAATTTTGAATGTTGCATTGCGTCTCTAACCTAACTGCTGCACTGAATAAAAACGTCAGGAGGCTGGCCTTAAACAGGATGTGAAATTAGGCACTGTGAAATTTGCCAGTGGCCATCTGCTCAGGGTCTATCGGATGGAGCTCAACCATGCTGACATGCCTGCGATGTCACTTCCTGTGCCCACACTGTTTCTTCACCGATAGGTCTCCCAATATAATAAATGTTACAACAAAGGTAAAAGCATTGATGATCGGAGGAGTAGAGTAACCACCTGCGCGGGCGTCTCCAGGGTGTAGATGTGTTCCCCTTGGACGTTGTAGAACTTCACCAGAGCGTTCCTGGTGTTGGAGGCGCAGACAGAGTCGGGGTCTGCAGAGTGTCTCTCCATGCCGGCCACAGCCAGCAGGTCGCCCTGGGAGCACCACTGGACTTCCACATCTGGAGAATGAGGAAGGATGCCATTGTATCACCATTACCAGATTGTTACAACTGACCCATAACTCAGTTTCTGCGTGTCACTGTTTCAGTTTAGGCTGCTGAGGGTGGCCAGCGGCTAAATGGAAGCTATATGGTTGTTGTAACACTGCTATCGATAGTATCCCATTTGTTTGATCTAAAAGGCTGAATAATGGTCAACTGTATTCTGTGAATCTTGCCCAAGTACTTAATTCTCTTTCCCCTAAACCCTCCTTAATCAGTAATTGCATCAGGATTTGAACTTTGATGTGAAACTTAATCTGGTCTCATGTGCTATGAGGTCACTCGATGATAGGCGTACCTTTCAGGCCCGAGCGGATCACGGTAGGCGAGAGGTCATCGTAGTTGTTCATTAAACTGATGTCTCCTGATAAGAAGCTCACCGTCAACAAGGGTTTGATGCTTCGCACTGGAGGGAAAGCAGCAAGGCAGCTTCGTCAAGACACAGCAGAGTTACACGCACAGAGCAACGCTACTGACATTTCAGTGGTGGTAAAGGTCTTTTGAACTTATATATCCATCTTTTCATTGCTAAAACAAAACATGGTTAAGTTAGGCCAAAAATATTTTCTGTCTTGAATGTATTTTCTTCTTCTAGCATCTACGAGTATCGTCTGGTTTATCTTCCACCATTCAAAATGGTCGTCAACAGGGGTCACCAGATGGAAACAGTTACCAACAATTATCAAAGGAGTGTACAGGGAATGAAAGGGGGCTTGTTACCTAATGGCAGAACATTGTCATCAGAATCCGTGTCACTCTCAGTGCTGTCCTCCACAAGGAAGTCCGGGCAGTTCCAGGACATGCTCACGATCCCGTCTGACTCGTGCAGCAGAACGTGGGCCAGCATCCTTCCATGGCAGTCCATGACGATCACCTGTCCGTCCGCAGTACCGAACAGCACCTGTAGGGGACGCATGACACGGTAAAGATGCTCCATCTACGATAAGGACACAGATAATGGACAAGACACTTGCCTGAATCTTACAAAGTGATCTAATGCAACACTTTTTTTTACAATACATTATTTATTTATTATATATTTTATAATATTTTATATTATTTCTTTTATTTTCTTAACTTTTACGTTTAGTTTGACAAACTAAATTAATTTCAATCAACGAGAAAAAATGTAAAAGTGTCTCGTACAACATTACTTGGATGGATGGAAGGATGGATGGATGGATGGATGGATGGCTGCTCTACACCCCGACCAGCAGACACACGGGGTGTACCTGCTGGTCGTCAGGAGTCCAGATCCCGCAGGTGATCTGGCTCTCCAGGTTGATCTCGGAGGACCAGTGGCGCTGCCCACTGACGGAGCCCACCAACACGAAGCCGTCCCGGTACGCGATCAGCGCCTGGGTGCCGTCGTGGGACCAGGTGAAGTCACTCACCTGTGGGTCAAACAACAACAACTACCACATTAACCGTCTGGGACCGTTATGCATGCCTTTCACATTAGCAGACCCATATGTGGACACAGGCAGCCTACAACTAGTCTACCGATGTAGGGTGATCCACCCCAGAATTATGGGCTTTGAAGTGAACCAACCTAGACCCTGGAATAGCCTATCGTATCGTAACTATCGTTCTAGTCCAACTGTAAACATTATGCACTGTCTTCAATCCTGTACAGTAATCATATGAATAAATGGTATATCAATCAATCTATTTATATTTGTGTGTGCGTGTGCGCGTGTGTGTGTGTGTGTGTGTGTGTGTGTGTGTGTGTGTGTGTGTGTGTGTGTGTGTGTGTGTGTGTGTGTGTGTGTGTGTGTGTGTGTGTGTGTGTGTGTGTGTGTGTGTATAAGAGAGAGAGAGTGAGTGTGTGTGTGTGTGTGTGTGTGTGTGTGTGTGTGTGTGTGTGTGTGTGTGTGTGTGTGTGTGTGTGTGTGTGTATAAGAGAGAGAGTGTGTGTGTGTGTGTGTGTGTGTGTGTGTGTGTGTGTGTGTGTGTGTGTGTGTGTGTGTGTGTGTGTGTGTGTGTGTGTGTATGTGTGTGTATAAGAGCGTGTGTTTGTGTGTGTGTGTGTGTGTGTATAAGAGTGTGTGTGTGTCATAAGTCTGAATCAGCAGTAACAAAACACATGCTACTGAACCTGGGCTCCACGGTCGTTCACTAACTCCACCGACCATCGTCCTTCATACTGGATCCAGACGAAGATCCCTCCCTCCATGTCGCAGGTGGCCAGCTTCTGGAAGGGCTCGTTCCAGCGCACCAGCACCACCTGGGAACAAGGTGGTGTTTTAAACTGTTGGCTTGACATTCAGCGCACTTGCTAGCTTGAACTGACAACTTTTTGAGATTAAGTTGATAGCTCAGGGTACGTCAAATATAAATCCCCTTAAAAATTAAATAATTGTCATGAATATTATTATTAGAATTACTTGCTTTCATAATATTAAATAAGGAATATCTAACCCAAACCCTAAAACTATAATAACACACTATAATAACACTTTAGTGTTATTATTATTAATTACTCATTTACTGTAACAACCAAACAATGTTCGTTGGTGAAGCACGATAGTTTAACCTTTGATTAGCCTAATTCAAAATTAAAAAAATTCTGGGATTTTGCAGCACTAAAAATCCTGTTTACACAACGGACGTTTGAGGGGGTAATAAACAAATGAATGATCCCATATTATTAGTTAAATCTCACTGTGCAGTCCAATGTGACACAGCCTCACTCGAACTAATTCAATGAAGATATCATACGTCGGCGGCGGTGGTAATAAATGATACGCTTACTCATCGAGACCATGACCTATGTGATTACTCATTGTGACTAGGGATGCAAACAATTAATCGATTATCGATTAATTGTCGATAAGAGATTACTCGATTAAAATAAATTACTTGCAATTAATCGCATTTTAACCCGTAATTCCCCAACCGTCCACGTGAGGGCGCACTTGACGCCAGACGTACTTGACGCACACGCGGGAACACAAGCGGGAACACAAGCAAAGCAGGGCCGTGTTCCAATACCCGTACTTCCATGAGTATACTTAAAGGAAGTATACTATCCGCACTGGCTACTACGTTAATTTTTCAGATGTGAGTGCTGTTCCAAATCGAGTAGGCTACTCCGTGGTGCACTAACCGGAAATTACGATCACGACTGCCGCCGTGGCTCCTCCCCCGCAATAAACATCCCGCTTTGAACGGTGAACTCTTTACGCCTAGCAACTATAAAAAGCTATAAAAACTATAAAAACTACAAAATGACTATTAATGCAGGCTATGTGGAAAATGCGCCGACTTTGGCTCAGCCTGGCTCCGCCTCTTCTGCTACGTAGCTAAGAAGGCTGCCGTTGAGTACGGGGAGTGTCCTTCGATCCACACTTCACGATTAGCCCGTTTTGAGTACGGCATCCGGGTCCTTGAAGTATACTTCTTTTCGCCGGATCTGAATTGGAGTACTGCGTACTCAAATTTTGGCTAGTAAGTACGGACAGTACGGGTATTGGAACACGGCAGGACAAGACAAACGAAAAGCGGGACACTGACACGATGAAGAGGGCAAAACGGAGTGCAGTATGGAGCCACTTTAAGTTGGTTAATGACGACAAAGACGCCAAATGCACAATATGTGGAAGTATTTTAAAGTACAACAACTAAACGACTTTGTTGAATTACCACCTAAATGTGTCACATTCAGAAGGAAATTCAGCTTCTCAGAAGAATTGCCGCTTATCAATTAATCGATCATCGATCGATAAGATGAAACAACTATCGATTA
Source organism: Gadus chalcogrammus (assembly GCF_026213295.1). NCBI lineage: Eukaryota > Metazoa > Chordata > Actinopteri > Gadiformes > Gadidae > Gadus > Gadus chalcogrammus. Next base: position 5,082,022 of record NC_079416.1, on the reverse strand, counting down.
ATGAATTACTCGATAATTTGCATCCCTAATTGTGACGATAATAAACCACGTTGCATGACTCTACGCTGATAACAACATCAACCTGATGACTACTAGGATAATAAACTCTGTCGGTGTGTTTGTGCGTGCCCGTGGGGCCCCTCTCCTGAGGTTCTCGCGCGGGCCCCCACCTCGCTGTTGTGGCCCCGCAGGTTGAAGTTGATCCTCTGCGGCGTGTTGCGGTCCCGCCGGCAGTGGCTGGACGTGAAGGTGACGCCCACCACGCCGCGGCCGTTGCCCGTGGCGAGCCATCCCTCCTCATAGTACCGCCGCCGGCACACGGGCTTGTCCTTCTCGCTCTTGGGCACGCGGCCCTTCCAGGACAGGCACAGGATGTTGGAGTCGCTGCAGAGGATGGGACCGTGCTCCACGGCCGCCAGCATCCCTACCGAGTGCCCGGGCTGGGGGGGCAGAGAGAGGGTTAGTGTCGGGATGACCCATAAACCCCATCGGGGGGGATAGGGGGGACGTGAGGGTGGGTAATGCTCCTGAATGACACACATTTACATTTACATTCAGGGTTAGGGTTAGGGCTTAGGGCATTTAGCAGACGCCTTTACCCAAAGAGACTTATAATAAGTCAATTTGTCATAAGAATGAGAAACAATATCGCTGTTGGTACAGGAAGTTCATAGAACCAAGTGCCAAGCAATACAAACCATTAGGTTAACCCATTCCCTGTATGCAACAAAGAGAACAAGGATAAGACGCTACACAACTAAATACTATAACTAAGTATGACATTCATTAAGTGAGTACCGGTACATTAAGTGCCAGTACGTACAACATCCAATAAGTAGGAGGGGAGGGACGTGGTGGCTATGCGTCTAGGTGAAATCTGAGTCTTGAGTCTTTTGCGGACACACAGTATTTAAACAATGAGTGCAAGTTGCTAAATACAACATAATCTGGGTTCTTTCTCAAGGTTCCTAATGTTGACCCAATAGATGCTATGGGTGGTAGCAGGTGGCAGGAGGATGGGTTTCATATTCTGCACTGGGAAAAGTAGTGGTGGTTTGATTTCAATGGCTTAATCATATAACTGATTAACGCTTAGTAACACCTTTGCAGATTCATAAAATCGGAATACTGGTGGTTGATTATGGTGGTGGATAACAGCAGTTTAATCGTAGGCCTACCTCATAGTTCCTGGACATGATTGGTCAAATGTTCTCCCCTGAAGGCGTCCATGTTTCCATTCAGATGACGCGGTGGAGTGCTGCACCTGCTCTTTATCCGAATCTTAAAATAAAAACATCTACGGCGAAACAAATGACATCATATATATTTGGTCAAGTCTAAATTCGTTAGAGCAGCTCATCTCTTACGAATTAAACGTCACGTGAGATCATATCTTCTTGCCTTTTCTACATTTCAACAAAATTAAAATGTAGCATTTTTATCAACAATTGAAATGCACGAAGCTCGTCGAACGCAGCGATTCTCTTCAAACAGAGGCGATGTCATTCAACGCATCAGCCATGAAATCCACATTTTTGTAGTCTCTATGCAACAGCAACACCGCATTGAGGATCTCAATAGTCAGTCTCCGTGGGTACATAAATTGGCCGTCTTCACGTCAATTGTCAGACATAAAGCCAAGACATGGTTAAAGATCTAATTTGAACATAATTAAACATCCACCACCCACTGCAATTCAACTCATGTTTAAACTGCAGCTTTATGTGATTATAGTCTACACGCAGATCGACGACGTGTAAACTAGAAACACCTAGTTGCATCATTTTTCGTGTATTATTATTTTATTTACATTTAAATCTTTTAAGATATATAATTATGATTACACCAAAAAAGAACACATTATTCCAAGGCGTCTGGACTCGTCGCATGCACCAACCATGAACTACCCAGAGTGGTTCGACTAATAAATAAGGAGTGGAATAGAGGAATACCTAGACGGACACTGATAACGTATTGTAATTACCTGATCGTGTGTGATGTGAAGGATCTGTGCAGTCAGCGCTCTGTCTCTGCTAGGCGCTCTGCTGGCGCACTGGCTCGTGCGCCTTTAACACGGGTTGCCATTTCAGTGGGAGCACGGAAAACACAGCAAGCTTTTACAGGTCCACACGCATAGGGAACAGCTATTGATTAACCGACCCCATTTCAAGAATTAAAGTCACGTCAATAGACAACACAAATGCAAATCGGCACTCGATTGGTACGACATCATGCGTCGAGGTAAAGTACACACGCTGCTGCGTTACTGTAGCACGATATGTAATTTGGTCTCGAAAAGGGGGTTTATTTCAGAGTGGCAACCTCCGACTGTGTACCCCACCTTGCCGATCTAAATTGAAGTCACGGACTGTGGTGTCCAATTGTGACCTTCATGTGAAACTAAGTGACATTTATTATATATTATTAGCTTGAATCAGCAATTCTGATACATCACATTTATATAATAGCATCAAATAATTAAAATTCTTTAAATCCACATTATTTGGTTTTATTTTTTGCACACAGTAGCAAAAAGCAATATATGTATGTGTGTATATCTTTTAAAATTACAAAATTTATTTATTTGTTTTAAACTTTACAGTGTTTAATCCACCGACAGAGACAACCTCCACCTCCCTCCTGGCCCTGTGTAAGGGGTCAAGGGAGCGTAATCTGGGCTTCAGAACATGCATCCCACAGGCAGTTTAGCTATGGCAGCGAAATACAATCAATCAATCCATCCATCATATCGCTGATTGTATCAGAAACGCCTCCCTATATAGACATGTTATGATAGGACAGTGGACTGTACAGTCTCCATAGCGACCCCACCACACACATCCCTCACAAGGCAAGCTGCCCCATCGCACTCCAACCCCAGTGTCATCGTAGACCTTATCGGTCTCCCTCTCTCTCCCTCCTCCCCCGAGCGCCCGCCCGAGTCAAGTGCGGGTCTCCTGGAAGGCTAAGATCACGCTGTCGTACGCCGGGGGCTGGTTCTGGGAGGGCAGGAAGCCCTTGAGGCCGTTGCCCCCCAGCCAGAAGGAGTTCCTCTTGTTGGACACCAGGGCGGCCGAGTCGGAGGCGGAGGAGTCCGAGGACGAGGCGGTGTCCTGGGGCATTGCGAACTGGGTGTCTTGTCCGTCCTTCTCCGGGCGGGCCCCGCGTCCCTTCGGCACGGGGCGAAAGGTGGAGGCCTCGGCGCCGGGCTTGCTCCCCAGGGGGCCCACGGGCTCCACGGAGGGCTGGCGGTGCACGCTGAGGAAGGTGCTGCGGTACAGGCCCAGCTGGCCGCCGGAGGGGCCCCGGGCCGACTGGCTCTTGGAGCGGTGGGTGATGATGGCGGAGGCACGGCGCCGCCGGGACGCCCAGGTCAGCAGGATGTAGACCAGCGCCCCCAGCAGCAGGCCCACCAGTATGGACAGGCAGAAGGCCAGCACGAGCTGGTCTGGGGGCAGCCAGCAGGGGGGTGAGAGTTTATTGGACAACTAGATAGTGGAACTGGAACACATAGCTGTCATTGTGTTTACTATACAGCCGCTGCCATAATAGATTTCATATAGATGATATTATAAAGTCAATACTATTAATGTAAAGCAAGGCAGGTTTATTTATGTAGCAAACACAAGGCCATTCATAGTGTTCGCAAAGGCAGGGATCACATTTTGAAAATCATTAAATGGACAATCATTCAAAGAGAATGCATGGATGAGTAACGACTAATGAGATACCAGGGAGTGTGACATCATCATTGTGTCTTGCACAGCTCTACATGACAATTAATTTGCTTGAATCCTGAAGAATACAAAATTTAAGATGATATAATTATAAATAAATGTATAGGCTATGCTGTATAGGGATAACAAATAGTTACAGAATGCCCCTGAATATGAATGTATACAGTATTTTTGATATTTTTTATGATTTAATGCAGTCTTCGAGAGTGTATGTATATCTGTATCTCTTCGATGTTGGAGTTCAGAGATGGTTCTAAAGTAAAAATAGTTTTACCCAGGATGACTAATGGCAACTCCACTGCACATTAAAGTTACATAAAGCGTGTGTTATAGCTCTATGGAGCAGGCCGTCTTTGAGTGAGCAGTGACTACATAGTCAGACCAAGTCCATTTTCTATTATTCTGCCCCAATATTGTCTATATTATTGTATTTATACTATAAAACAGTGTTCGGTAAGTGAGTTTTAAATCCCACAAGCATAAGATGCTGAAAACCAGAGTGGATGAAATCACAAGTGGATGAGAAAATATGGTCCAGATAGTCTGGTCAGGGTTTTGTGCTCCCATAAAAAAAGGTTTTGGATTTGAACCCAAATGTCTGCAATCCAAAAGCAAGGCACCCGAGACCTACCTGAAAAACGAAAATAACTAGTATCTTTATATCAATTTTTTAAATGACAAATTAGTAAATAACTGACGAAGGGATTAACTGGATCCTGTTCTGCAATCCTCCTTTAATTGCTATTCACTGTCTCAAAGTGACAACTACCACCACTAAAACACAGATACAGCTGCACTCACCCAGGTTAAAAGACTTGAGTATTTCCAAAAAAGGATTAGTTTCATTGTATGCCATTATATCTCCATGGGCCAGGTCTGGGGCAGTATGCAGGAGTGGATAGCTTCATCCAGACGGGGTTGTTTCTCTCCCTCCACCTCTCAGTGTTTGCCTCAGAGGAAACTTTGCTGTCATGCTTCCTTCCCATTTTGGACTTTTAAAATTAGCATGTTCCTTGCTTATCTGTGTGGGACAGAGCTCTGGGAAAGCAACCAGTTTCCTTTAGCATCACTTCCTCTGCTCTGATAATCGACAATGGCCTCTGTGATTCTGTTTTATTTTGCTCCAAAGCATTGCATATGTCTTTGTGTTGAATTCACACATTAAGAAGATAGACATTCGAATGCGGGCACACAAGCACGTATAGACATGCAGTGCACACACACACACACACACACACACACACACACACACACACACACACACACACACACACACACACACACACACACACACACACACACACACACACACACACACACACACACACACTCACACACACACACACCTACCTAAAAACACAAACTCTCTAAACTATGTAACATAAACAAGCACCCCCATTGTTCCAGGCATGGTAAATGCATCTTCGACTCGGAGTGGCCAGACCCTCCGGATCCGCCCAATCACACACACACACACACACACACACACACACACACACACACACACACACACACACACACACACACACACACACACACACACACACACACACACACACACACACACAAACACACACACACACACTCACACACACACACACACACACACACACACACACAAACACACACACACACACACACACACACACACACACACACACACCAGCCCCTCCGGATCCGCCCAATCAGTGAAGGGCCTGCAGACTATCAACTCTCCTGTTCTCCTTGGGGATTTCCTTGAATTGTCAAACTGTTCCTCCTGCAGGGCCGCCCTCAACCTCTTGAGCCAGGCCAAACAACTTCAACTGGAGGTCTTCCAGGAGAGGATTCTGCTACGCTTTCTCAAATGGCTGGATTTTTCCTCAAGGGCCGAGGTGTTAAGCTAGTCGAATCGAAAGTTATTTTAGTGACAACCTTGTGTTTCAATTTAGTGTAGGGCTATACACTCTTACATAGTTGACATAATGATAAAAACACATGGGACAAGCTACTAAAACGAGTTATTATGTTATATTATTAGGGGTACTATAACATTTGTTGTTAATAAATATTGCTATGATTTTGAATTTATTTTTCTTTCATTATTTCCCCCACACATAAACAGAACTGCAACGTCAAAAGACACACATCGGAAAGCATTGCAATGCGCAAGAACAACAGAAGATGGCGCTGCGGTATCAAAGCGAGTCCTTCTGGTTGGATGTCATTGTGTTGTTAGTACGTTGGTCAGCAAATAACTAAAGCCATGTCTCAGCAAATGTGTTCTACAAAACAGGTATACAAGCCATTTTTATTATGTTTTCCATAAATGTGCTTAGCGAAAATGACGGCTTCCAAGATACTTGATGTAAAAGGAAAAAGGGCAGGAGAAAAGTCGAGAATACCACAGTAGAATGGTCCAAACGATGGCTCATCTGCTCTCCTGACGAGCAGGCTGTCGCCTTGCATCTTTCATGGTTGACACCACCGTCGGGGTGTGCAATGGGTGAATGTCAGACAATAGTTTAAAGCGCTATGAGTGGCGGTTAAAAAGTTCTGTATTAATGCAGTCCAGAGCCATGGAGCCATCATTCTGATGCAGTCAATTTACCATGAGGCGCAGGGCAGCAGCCGGCGGGCGGCTCTCCTCCTCCTTCCCCTCCTCCTCCTCCTCACCCACCGTGTTTGAATGTTACCAGTAGCAACGCAGAGTGACACACACACACACACACACACACACACTTCCTCTGTGACATTTACATACTCTGCAGGGCAAAGAGGTAATACTACTTTTACTCAACGTATGTGTCAGCAGGCTCTTTCTGGGTACAGCTGTAATTGGCCTCGAAACAACAGTTGTTCGAGTTTGTTTTGTGATAGCCCTGCGACACATGCGGCCATTAACTTTACGCCAGAATGATATCTTCAAATTAAATATATTATGTTGTTTACATCCTGTTTTCATGCACCTACACTTTTGGGGTAAGTTGTGTTTGCTTGGGGTTTATATTGCAATAACCATGTAGGTTTCTATGTTAATCCCGTCTGATGTGAGCACGTGTAGTAAAGTGATCTGGAATAGACGTCTGGTCTTCGTCCGACAGCTGATTAAATTAATCAACTATATAGGTAGACAAATTCAGTTGGGATAATATAATGTGTTGACGCGATATCATCTAGCACACCTAACTTTTTGTTAGCGTAAAATAATATCCCATTAGACAACTGCTAAAAAAATAAACTGCCATAACCTTAATAACCATTCATTCCCAAACATTCCTCTCTTTTGTAGACTCTGAATGGAAGCAGAGGCGCTATTGGGCAGTAAAACTGCTCATCCCCACCTGAAACCTGAGATTCCATTGGACCCTTCTCTGCAGTGAACTGAGCGAGAGAGAGAGAGATAGAGAGAAAGAGGAGAGCGTGTGACACAGAGTAGAGCGAGAGAGGGGAAAGTGAGAAAGCCAGCCATAGTAGGAGGAGAGAGAGAGAGAGAGAGAGAGAGAGAGAGAGAGAGAGAGAGAGAGAGAGAGAGAGAGAGAGAGAGAGAGAGAGAGAGAGAGAGAGAGAGAGAGAGAGAGACAGAGAGAGAGAGGAGGGAGTGTCTGGGGATGCCCCACTGAGAACCCAGTTGTGAAGTGTGTCCGGCCACCACCGGCGGCAGTCTCATTGTGTCGTAGGCACACGCACAGCTGTACAACATGGACTCCAGCAGGCCCTTCAAACGTCCTTCCCTGGACAACATCGCAAACGTCATGCAGAAACTGCAGGGTAAGTGTCCCTCCCCCCCCCCCTCCGCCTCCTGCCTCGCTCTGTGGGCCGCTGGGAGTTATTCTCCCCGCTCTCCCTCTCCTGGAGTAGTGCTGATCCAAGGGTTTGGCAGGGTGCCGGGGTAGCCCTCTGGACAGGTAGCGCTCATGTTGGGCACCGGGATGCCGATGTTCAGAGAGACACACAGACAGAAACACAAGTGCAGCCGCAGAGTGAGGCAGCAGAGGGTGGCAACAGAGGACAGCAGCAGAGTATTGTAACAGTACAATAACATGATGCCCTGGACTTGTGACGGGCAGACGGGCGGACAAAGAGAGGAGAGTAAAAGAGCACAGATTATATTTAGCATAGTACTAGTAGCGCAGTAAGAGAGTAGATGTTACACTGTGGAGTATAGTATATAATATTCACAGGTTACAGTAACAGTGTAGTAACTTTGTAGTACAGAGTAGATGTAACAGAGTACAGAACTGATACAGTTAGAGTATATGTTACAGACTCCAGTACTGATAAACTAACAGAGTATTTGTAACTGAGTACAGTACTGATACATTAACACAGTATTTGTAACAGAGTTCAGTAGTCATACAGTTACACAGTATTTGTAACAGTACTGATACAGTTACAGAGTATATGTAACAAAGTACAGTACTATTACAGTTGCAGAGTATATGTAAGGGTACGGTAATGATACAGTTACAGAGTATATGTTACAGAATAAAGTTATGTTACAGTTACAAAGTACATGTAACAGAGTACAGTATACAGTTGCACAGTATTTGTAACAGTACTGATACAGTTATACAGTATATGTACAGCAGTGAGTGTATTAGCAGTACAGTAACAGAGTTTAATAATAACTAATGATGGTAGCAGGATGCATGGTGTGCAGGCACTGTGTGACACGTCTTAATAAGCTGTTCTCCTTCCTTCCTCTCTGCTCATCATCCACAGTATCTCTCTACACTGTGTGTCATATGATTGAAGCAAAGGGTATCAGAAATAAGTAAGCAGAACTGTCATACAACTCAATCATTTGTTGAATGTTCGGTGTAAATCTCAGGTTCCGATGGTGAAAGTATATCCCAGTGTTTTAATCAACACAGGCCTAGTTCATAATAGTTAGCAGCACAACACTTTACTATTGGCTGGCTGTAGAGGAGATGCACAACCCTGGCAGGACTTTCGTTTAAGCTGGACGTTCCTCAAACATGTTTCAGTATTTTTTTGAAAATCTGCACCCTCAGATATAAGATCAAACAATTAGATCATCAGATACAATGTCTACAGCACCGCTTTCTTCTGCAATTTATTATTTTTACTATTTTACATTCAAGGAGAAGCCCACAGATAACTGAGTTTAAATAACTGAGGGAATTAATTTCAAGCCGTGTAATGGCCTTGTGACCAAACATTAAAATGTCTCATTCGTCCCTTCAAGGTATTTACTGTAAGTATATCCGGACGGTATGATTTCAATCCACATTTAGCCTTTATTTTATATCATTATAATCAAAAGACACATAATGATATCTCTACTTCCTAGGATTTCAGTAAATGGACCCTCAAACATAATTAAAGTATGCCATGCTTGAAACTTTATGAGGGGAAGTGTTCTCAACAAAAAGAGACATTATCATGGCCCTGACACTTCCGCTTTAACGATCAACTTAAAGACAAAAAAGAACTCCTGCAGAGCATCCTCTAAGATGCAATCAGACATAAGGGGTAGTGGTTGTATAAGAAATGTTTGATACATACTAGGTTGTGACATGAACTATTGAGCCACATCGGGGTATAACCTGATGTATGTTCCGGCTGTACAACATGACACCACCTCTGCCCTTGGTAACAGCTCAGATCGATCGCTCTGTCTCTTGTTGATGGGATCCCAACCTGTGATACTATAGAGGGAGGGTCACTTCCATCCCCACATCTTTGGTTTGCCGGTTTGATGCCTGAAAACCTTCTACGGTGTTTATGTAGAAGGAGCTAACCATTAACTTCTTGCAGGTGAAATACTGTATGTGTGGCTGACGTGGTGGTCTATGTATGAATGTGCAATTACAACTGATTGAACGAGAATCGGCACAGATCACAATCTATGCCGCGTAATTTGGGGGGTTTGTATTGCTATGGCTTGCTGCCATAGCAACTGTTATGAAAGAAACACGGTTCTGTGGTCGTGCCAAACGTTTCCTGGTTGATGCTCTCGCGGCCGCAGGTTTCTGTACTTCCACTTACTTACTCAGATGACCTTATAAGTGTACGTATCAGGGTGGTAGCGCTGAGGGGATGATTGCATCACATAGAGTCACGCAAGATGCACACACAATTTAGTTTCAGATGACCCCATAAATATAGGAGAAGAGATCCACGGTATAACTTTTAGTATATATAAGTTATGTCAACAGTTATCAAATGATGATAATATCAGTGTGGTATTTTATTCATACTGTGCAGCCCTTGCCTCAACATTTTAAATACATGGGGGTGAGATGTATCCATTATTCATGTACCACTCGTAGCATTGCACCAGCATGCTTTTGCAGCCATCCCACCAGTAAAGGGAAGTTAAGATGCTCGCTACTGGGTTCTTAAGTAGTTTAGCAAATGCCTTTATGCAGAGCAACATTGAAATTAAAACACCAGATACACAGCAGGTAGTGGATGTCCCGCCTCACGTGGGACATTTGGGATCGAACCCAAAACCTTCCCTACCCAGCTAGTGCCCCAAGAATCGGCTGCTTGTTAGGGATGGTAAGAAGTGAGACTCTCAGCTGCCTCTGAGCTGGTGAGCCATGCATTCACACTTCCTGTCGTTAAATGCATCCTGCAGAGAGAGTTACTAGCTGGCACCGTGTTTTGAGACAACAACTCCGATGTTTGACTCATACATGACTAAGTGCTTTTTTGTCCTCTGTGTTGTTATGTTGTCAGAAAAGCCTGTGTTCTACACAACATCCAGGTGCTACCGAATCCAAGGATGTACACCATTTACAGAAACCAAGTTTAGACATTTTGTCGAAAATGCGTTGCAAATATTTACCTTTTGTATCCTGGATTTTTTTTTTCAAACGCTTAACTTTGTAAAAGATGGCCACTGTGGTATATTTATTGTAAAGACTCATAAATGGTTGCTTTCTTGATATTTCTCACGCTTGTCATTCACAGCGCATTGCTACTTATGAGTTAAAAGTTTTCTTTCATTCAAATTGTATTGGCTATTGATAGATAATTCAAGAGCAACGCATCCTGTGACCACAGGGCAGCAACAGCGACGTCAACCCATGGCCTCAGATGCTCTCGGGTTTCCTTCCGTTTTTGAACACAGCACAGGTTGCATCTGTGTGGCTTCATGTGCAGACCTGCTGGCCTGGGAGATGCGTTCCTCAAAAGGGTGGTTGAAACTAACAGAAACGAGGCTGGATGTGGTCTTGTGGTGGCAGCCCGTCGTTAGCGTGTGAGCCCCATCCGATCCCCTCCCACCTCCAGAGATACATCAACCTGCTCTCACCTACAAGCCCATCAAACCACTGGCGTGTGTCTCTAAGTGTCTCACCATGCACCAAACCTATTGCTAGAATCACACTCTATCAATCTATACCCTCCCCTCCCTCCTTTGGTGGCTGCCACTTTGATAGTCGCCTACTATTGTTAATAGAAAGGAGGCAGCTGTACATGTTGGGAGTGAAGAGGCTCCGTCTGCACTGTGTCAAAGGCAGCTGGTTGGATGGCAACTCTTCAGACAGACAGACAGCCTGACAGAGTGGCAACACCTTCACATAAGGTTATCTGTTATTGTCCTGGTCAGGCCGATTGTGGGCTGGGCGGCTAAAAACTTATTTTAGTGTAGATGAATTGGTTTGCTGCAATTCCCATTCTGCTACTGCTCTACTGGTCCTGGTTTTGAAGTGGTCCTTGAAACCACGGACAAAACAAACATGTCTTTGAACCACAAGTTTAACTAGAATTCGGTTCATTGACCTTTGAACACTTAAGTATTACAAGGTGATGAAAAGTCTAATAATCTAATAATATTCAATACAGAATTCTACTTTTTCACGTTAGGTTAAGTAAAATACTCACAAGATGAATAAATGCACGTTTTTGTGAACATTTGATGTTTTCATTTGATGAAAATCCTATTAATAGCTAAAGCCATGTCAACAGCTCCCCAACAACGTTGTACGGTGCACTTCAAACTTAACCATAGATGTCACTGTTCCACAGGAAACAAACCTAGCCTCTACTAAAAGGCTGTGTAATCACTGTGCCTCCCAAGTCGGAGCTCCAGAGAAGTGGCTCTCCTCTCAGATTCAGGCTCTCACGCGTCTCCCCTGGGTGAGCATCAGTCGATGGAGCCCGGCACCTAGCTCACAGCCTCGCTAAATGTATCCTCCCGTCCTGAGATCACCTTACGTATTGTTTCCGCCTCGCCGTTCATCGGAGTCAGAGCAGGGAAGCTTCTCTGCTGCTTTGGTTGTAGGCTGCTGCTGGGACGGTCCACTCTGAATGGCCACTTAGCCAGTGGTCTTGCATCACCTAAATTAAATCAGTCATCGACTACGGGATAACGACAGGAGAGGCAGACGCCAGTTATTGGCAAACGATTGTTTGCTTGTAATAGCCGCTATACGTCGGGAGGTCGATGCTCGCTTCGGTCGAGGCACTCATAGACCATTGGCAAAAGAACGAGTAAATATGGCAGTCTGGAAAACATTTGAATAGTTTCTGTGCGAATCGATTGGTCTGTTTCCGCTTTCGTCTTCTGTTCAGGACTGTGGACAGCTCCGCTAGAGAAGGAGTTATATTGTTATTGTATTAAATAGAATGACATTTTATTGTATTTTACTTTATTTTATTTCATACTGTTATTATTCTTATTTGTATTAATCTTATCCTATTAATAATATTTTCATTTGTATTGTACTACTCTCTAAGAGTAGTACAACTAGGAGATACTGTGATTTTCCTCACTCTAATATCTGACCTTTCCATGTAAAAGGGAAAAAAAAGTGCTATTTTTACCCAAACAGCGTTTCCATGCAGGTCACTCATGCAGAGCTCAGAGCTGTATTAATGGAAGGCTCCTGTTCTATTTACAGCGCATCAGATATGCTTTTCAGTGGCCCAGTAGGGTTTTTTAAGGAATAAAGAGCTATTTGAACAAGACCCGGCTGGTAGACATAGCTTTAAAAATACACCTCTATATCAACTGTGTGTGTGTTTGTGTTTGTTTGTGTACGTGTGTGTGTGTGTGTGTGTGTGTGTGTTTGTGTTTGTGTCTGCATGTGTGCATATACAGTATACCGACTGCCATCCACTTTCACCTGCTTTTGACGATCTGAAGCCTTAAAGGAGTAATCCGGTGTGAAATGGATTTGGGATATGTTTGGTATGATAACGAGTTGGAATGTTCGTTTGGGAGCAAAAAAGCGCATATAGACGCATTCTTAAGTTGGCTGTTTTCCGCCGATTCTACCAAAACGCTATAAACTTTGAACGATAGCGGCATGTCTCATGGTAAAAACTAAATCGCTATTTTAAACAACCTACAAAGGTAGAACGGGTGAACTACTGAAGGTATTGTGTGTATAAAGTTTCCTTTTTAATATACAATCTGTACACTTAGAAAGTTATCAATGCCTCATTTTATATGTTAAGACCCTTATTATACTACCAAAGAAGTGTAGGGCTACTTCTAGCTTTGTAAGTGGTTTAAAATAGGGATTTCGTTTTTACCATGAGACATGCCCCTATCGTTCCAAGTTTATAGCGTTTTGGTAGCCAACAGCCAACTTAAGAATGCGTCAATATGTGCTTTTTTGCTCCCAAACGAACATGCCAACTTGTCATCATACTAAACATATCCCATATCCATTTTACACCGGATTTCTCCTTTAAGTGAAGCAGTATTGTCACACTGTACTGTGTGGGGTAGTAAACCACACACAAAATACATTGCAAAAAGAGATTGGTCTTTTGTCAATATGATTTGTGTTTATCTGTATATATATATATAATGTACCCAGTGGTGGGCGTGTCTTCTGTCACAACAATGTGAGGCAGAGCAGGTGGTCGGGCAGGGGGGGGGGGTGGAGAAGGCGTTGGAGGAGGCGTTGGGGATGTTCCCAGCCTCAAACATTAATTATTAAGGTTTGTCGCGCTGACAAGCGGTTGAAGAGAAGGCTTTTCATTTGGTTCTATCTCATGGGACTTTTGTAATCAATAACCACGGGGAGACTTAAACACTAAAGGGTGAGATATAATAACTAAAGAGAGAGCATTTGGTAATCATAGACCGCATTGGAAAGTGTGCTTTGTGTTTATGACCGGATTGAGCATAGCGGTTTCCCTCCTTCAGATTAATCTTAAGGGATGGAACACACACGTGCAAATATACACAGACATACACACAGACAGACACACACACGTGCCACACACAAAACAGCGCCCAGCATTAAACAGGGGCAGCCACAGACACAGCTGTGACATCACAGCCTCCTGCGTGCCGATTGGTGGAGGAGCGCTGGCTCCTGTGTGATCCCCCACCCCCCTCCCTCTCTTCCTCTATCCTCTCTCTCCCTCTCTCTCTCGCCTCTCCATCTCTGCCTCTCTCGCCCTAGCCCCAGACGGTAGCGTGATGGTTCAGGGAGGCAGTGCAGCGGGGAGGGGGCTGTGAGCACACATCCACTCAGACATGGCCGCTCCGCTCCGAGGAAGCACAGGAAGAGAGGCGGCGATGGGAGCTTAGTTCACACCGTCTCTGGGAAACACTGGGATTTATCCTCTTCCCACGGCCGCAATCGCACCAGTGTGTGTGTGTGTGTGTGTGTGGGTGTGTGTGTGAGTGCGAGTGAGTGTGTGTGTCGGGGGAGGTGGGTTTTGTTTGTCCTTGCCCCCTGAAGACCCCCAGCAGCCACCAGGAAGGGGGGGGATCATCCCACACAACCTGGTTTCTCTCTCCTTCAGGGAAGAGAAAGCGGTGAACGGGACAGCACCGTGTGGGTTTGTGTGTGTGTGTGTGTGTGTGTGTGAGGCTTTTCCTTTTTTCCGTGAAGACTGCATTTTCCATGGTGGATGTTCACAGACACAGGCAGGCAAACACACCAGGGCACTCAATGAAGGGCAGTCAGAGGGAGCAGGCGTGAGGAGGGCGGCATGGCTCACGTAAAGGGGCCGCCTGTCAGAAAGACTTCGTCCCTGAACCTGGTCACAGGATTCTTCCAGTATCTGAGAGGTAAGCGGGGCTGGAGGTGACTCGGGACAGTGGATGTGACAGCTCTGGTTGCTTAGGGAGATGCGAGCTCCTATAACAGGACAGTGGGTTTGCTGCGTCGCAGCCAGCCATCGGTCCTCTGCAGACTAACCAGACCGGTCTGTAGCGCTGCGGGGATGCAAGGGGTAGCAGCGCAAGGTGCATGCACAGAAGACAGCTGCCTTGCTTGTGCGTGTGTGTTTTTGTGTATGTGTGGCTGTCACCATGCTAGCCTGTTTCTCCTCAAGCCTGTGTGCGGGTGTGTGTGTGTGTGTGTGTGTGTTGAGCTGTGTGCTACGCTTCAGTTGGCCAGCCTAGTGTATCCCCAGAAGAAGCATTAGCCTGTGGGTTAATGTGGTTTCCATTCCTTCTATACAGCAAAACACGTGTGTGTGTTTGTTTGTGTGCGTGTGTGTTTGTGAGTGTGTGTCTGTCTATTTGAGTGTGTGTATTTGAGTGAGTGATTGTGTATCTGTGTTTGTTTGTGTCTGTTTGAGTGTGTGTCTGTGTGTTTGAGTGTGTGTGTGTATTTGAGTGTGTGTATGTGTTTGTGTGTATTTATGTTAGTGTTACTCTCCTGCACTCACGTGACTGCTGACTTTTCTTTTTCGAGGTTTAAAAATGGCCACACTGTGCCAGTGTATGCACAAGCGCATGTCTTCTCCGAAGCACACACACACACACACACACACACACACACACACACACACACACACACACACACACACACACACACACACACACACACACACACACACACACACAACACACACACACACACACACACACACACACACACACACACACACACACACACACACACACACACACACATGTACACATGTACACATACACACATTCACCACACACACATACGGACACACACACACTCACACACACACACACACACACACACACACACACTCCATCCCCGACCGGTGTTGTTTCTTTAACGTCCGGGACAGGAGACCCAATCCAATCCCTTCAATCAGATGTGTTGCATAATGCATGAGGGAGCGTGGCCGAATATATTACTATAACACAATAGTGTGTGAGGGGGAGGGGGGGGATCAGGGGGGTATGACCCAAGACGTTCATACATGTCATAACCCAGCCGGGACGTGGTGGCAGAAACCCCCCTGCACCCTTGCTAATCGCTCGCTATGACCTCATTGTGAGCACGCAGCTCTGGCGTGTGTGTTTGTGTGTGTGTGTGTGTGTGTGTGTGTGTGTGTGTGTGTGTGTGTGTGATGCCATCGTCGGCTAGCACCGGCATGTGTTTGCATCCCGGCGCACATGTGCAGCCGTGACGGGGTGGTCGCGCTGCGAACACGCCCATGGCCGCAGTGCTCCTGATGCGTGCGGTTGGGTGGAGGACTGTGGCGAGACGCCTCTGAGTCGTGTCTGAGCGGCGGCGACGGGACAGGACGAGGACACGTTTGTTCCTCAACCTCCTGGTTTGGATTCCGTCTGTGTTCAGCAGTAGCAGCGGCTTGGCGTGGTGTGGCGCGGGCTGATGGATTGGGTCTCATGCTAGCGCTGCTGGGTGTTTAGCGTTGAACAGCTCTGTCTGCTGCTGGCACAGCACGTCCTCTCTGGGACCACTAGCCCCCCCCCACGCCACGGCGCCTCGGTACTCGCATATCAGGCAGAGAGCGGTGGCTAGCACCGGTTAGCACACCGCGTCAACAGTTACAGAGACACGTGTCGTCCATCCTATGTACTGAAACGCGTTGTCTGACTTTTAATTTCTGTTCTCTCTCTCTCTCTCTCTCTCTCTCTCTCTCTCCCTCTCTCTCTCTCCAGATGAGCAGGAAGCAGTGCAGAAGAGGACATTCACCAAATGGATAAATTCTCACTTGGCCAAGGTAAGAGAGGTATTCCTCCCACTGTCGTTACGTTGATACTAACATATATAGATAGATCTACTGTATATCTATAGATAGATATCTCTATAGATATCTATATATATATGTGTATATATATATATAGGAGCCTATATCTACACAGATGTATAAAGATCTATTGGTGTAATCGCTCAGCAAATTCTTCCGATTGAGATTTGACCCAAAGTCTTCAACCGACCACGCTATTTAATCTGCAGTGAAACCAGTTCATTCTAAAGGCTTATATACGCCCTGCCGGCCGTGTGAGCTTGACAGCTATTGAGAGAGAGAGACGGAGAGAGAGAGAGAGAGAGAGAGAGAGAGAGAGAGAGAGAGAGAGAGAGAGAGAGAGAGAGAGAGAGAGAGAGAGAGAGAGAGAGCGAGAGGCTGCGTACTGTGTCACATGATCTGTGGCCCAGCTCTGCCTCCTGGGTGAGAGGCGGTTCTCCGGGCCGCTGTCCACCCCCAGACGAGGTGCTCGGGTGCTGCTCTGTAGGCACCAGAGCATTCCACCGCAGTAACAGACATGGACATGAGACAAGGGCCTCCAGTGCTCTGGAACCATCCAGGCCACAGCGGACGTATCGGGGTCAGCGGGGCAGGCGTGTTGACCGGTAGCCCTGGTACGGTGGCATGTCAGCAGCTGAGGAGGGCAGGGGCTGGGCCGGTCGGCAGTGGGCCCAGCCCAGTGCTTAGGGTGCTTGGCTGACAGCCGAAACGAACTGGGTTCTAATCCCAGTGTCCACTGTCTCAACTGTAGCCCCCACTCCCCCACCCCTCTGAGACTGTAACTGGATTAGGGCGAGCCGAATGTGAACGCCTTGACTTGACACCTGCTCCTGGGTGACACGACAATATGTACCCGTTCAATTTTGATGCTCACTTTGGATAATGGATCAATGGAAAACATTCGTACGGTTGTCTGGCAACCATGAAGGGTCGCTGATTCCAGCCCTGGCTCTGGTTGGAGTATCCATGTTGAAGATGCTTCACTCTAACTGGTTGGTTTCTGGTGGACACCGTTGTCTGAACGGCTGAATGTGTGCTACTGATTGAGTGCTTTACATGGTCACAAAGCTTGGAAGGTCGCCATAGTCAATAATGCAGTCCATTGAGTCTGCATAGACAACTGACGTCTATGTTTATATCTGTGCATATTTTCACTTAGTCATTGTTAACATCGGCAAAATATTTTGTATGTTTTAGTTTTTTATCCAAATGGACTCCCAGGTGAGGCTGGAACAGCCAAGCCTGTATAATCAATTGGAGCAACTGCCAAAGTCTTAAGTGCAGCTTACAATAAAAACCTTTGGACAGAGTAGCAGAGATGCCATAAGAATCAGACCACCTCTGTAAAAGCAAAGAAACACAGACACTTGCAGCGTTGGTCTTAGCTCGCCTTGCACATTCACCGTTCCCACATATACATGAACACGGGGAACTGTGCTGTGCATGTGTTTAAAAACACATGTGCTGTGATGGACAGACCGACTGACCATGAAGCTTGGGGCTGTGGAGTACTTCATTCTGATCACTGATCCTTTGGTGTAAAGGCTTGTGCTGTGCTGTGTGTGTGTGTGTGTGTGTGTGTGTGTGTGTGTATGTGTGTGTGTGTGTGTGTGTGTGTGTGTGTGTGTGTGTGTCTGTGTCTGTGTCTGTCTGTCTGTCTGTCTGTCTGTCTGTCTGTCTGTCTGTCTGTCTGTCTGTCTGTCTGTCTGTCTGTCTGTCTTTTTGTTTGTTTGTTTGTTTGTTTGTTTGTTTGTTTGTTTGTTTGTTTGTTTGTGTGGGTGTGTGTGTGTATCTGTGTGTGTGTGGGGGCTTCTGCGTCTGCATGTCCATGTGTGTGTGTGTGTGTGTGTGTTTGCATGCGTTTGAGTGGGAGCTTCTGCGTGTCTGTGTGCGTGTGCATGGCGAGGCGGAGCCCGGTCAGGGCAGCAGGGTACAGATGGACAGTGATGAGTGTGAAGGTACCCTGCAGGTCTCCGTCTGCCCCTCAGGTCCATACATAGAAGTCCTCCGCCGCCCCGCCAGCCCTCCCCCTGAACTCACAGAACACACACCCTCGTACCGCCGGCGCACTGGGGACAATATCCGGGCTTATGTAACCAAAGCGCTTTTAGAGTGAGTGTCATGCTTGGGCCTATGCGAAGGGAATACACATCAGTGGTGACGCGTCACGTTGTGCCATTGCAGCTATTGTACAAGATCCGCTCGGGGAAGAGAACTCATCTATCGTTCTGGGTCAATCCTTTCTTCTGTTCACCCCTATTCCAGGACACTTAAATGTTGGGAGATCTGGAACTCGCAGTCCTGTCCCAAACTCTAGGTTTTAAGCTGGAAGCCATGGGAGAGAGGGTTTGGATCTTTTGTCCAGGGTGTAATCTGTTGACAATAGTTTTCAGCTTGGCCTCTAAAACTTTGAGAGGAATCCGAGTTGTGTGATTGGCCAGAGGAGGGAGGACTTGGACTTGGTCTTTCCTTCATTGTTGAAGGGCTAAGTCCAGCGTGCTGCATGCATACCAATGGCAACTTTTGTGTTCAAATCAGCCAAGTCATGAAAGCACTCCCCGACAGTGATATCAGTGCACTGCAGAGGAGTACCTTGTGATGTTTTCATTCATCTAACAGTGAATCGTTCGAACTCTAAAGCTATCAAATGCACATCATTTAAAAGAAAAGGTATATTATCTTTGTAATCTAATATAACAATTATTTTCATGGATTAAAGTGAGTATTAGTTAATGAACTCAAATCATGCAACAGATTTATCTTCATAGGTTGGGATTAGGCTATATCTTTCAAAGTTTCATAATTGTATTTTGCAAATAGCTGTGGTCCTCTATTTTGAAGTGGTCCTTTTTGGTTTGTGATCTAGATGAGGTTGAACTTCGACTCCCCTTTTCCCATGAGGTCTGTTTCCTCTCTATCTGTCCCTGCTTCCTGTTGGAATAAATTCCTCTGCTTTGTGTTTTCACAGCAGTTAACTGTCAGGTGACTCTTTAGTCTTACTCTACATGCTTTTCTAGGCCTGTATGAAAACCAATTTTATGCTGGCGATATAACTGCTAAATAGAGGTTACATTTGTTTTAATTTTGTTAATGTGTATTTTTGCAAATGACTATTATCAGTTGTAGTAGAAGTTATAGTTGCGGTAATATCACAGCATTATTATGATTATTATCAGTCGTATTATTAGTAAAACAGTAACAGTTTTTTATCGTATGAAAGACTGGAATACTGGGCGATGAATGCCCTGTCTTTGGTCTGATTAAGCTGTAGTGCTGGAGGGACTTTTCACACGCGTGTGCCCCTGAACATACAGCTAACAGCCTTCCCAACACCTCCTGGGTTGTTGTGTTGAATGACCTGATTTCTTTGCCAAATAAAGAATTCCCACAGTGCACCAGAGGTTTATCCTAAAGCTCTTCCTGACGAATCCGTACATCTGCTCTGATTAGTTTATTATGGGGATGATCCACAGCTGTAGGTCTGTCTGGAAGCAGGCGTGGTGGTATTAAAGGTGTGTGTGTGTGTGTGTGTGTGTGTGTGTGTGTGTGTGTGTGTGTGTGTGTGTGTGTGTGTGTGTGTGTGTGTGTGTGTGTGTGTGTGTGTGTGTGTGTGTGTGTGTGTGTGTGTGTGTGTGTGTGTGTGTGTGTGTGTGTGTGGTAGGTAGGTATGGGTTAAGTGTGCTGAACTGTGTGGCGACGGCCCAGGACATGGCGTTGGGCCACACTCGTAGACACAGGCTCCATCTTTTCAGCTGCAGGGAGGCTGTTGCCGACTGTTTGTTGCTAACAAGCTACCGTCCTGTCTCTGAAACACAGCCTCCAGGTCTCCTCCTCTTCCTCTCTCGCTGGCAATGCATCTAGTGTCTATCAAATAAACAAAGAGAAATGTTTTAGTTTAACAAATCAGTAATGGCCATCTTTTTCGTAAAGCAATCGTCCGGTTTTGAAGTCTTATTTTTAGCTTAAGAATAAACAACCAAAGAATGTTATCAGTCATACAAATGTTTTCCTAAAATGAATCCATAATGGCGGTTATATTCCAATGTGCGGCCCTTTGCTACGGGTCCCAGGTTCCCTCTCTCTTTCAACCAACGTTGCTGCCTCTTCCCTTTCCTATCCATATTTAATTAGAATACAAATACTTCTCGTAGGATCTTAAAACAACCGTCAGATTTTGTGCCGGATTCATCTTGAATCTGAACTTTGTTTGTTTTCCATCTCTGCAGCATAAACCCGCCCTAGAGGTCAACGACCTTTTTGAGGACATCAAGGATGGGGTGAAGCTCCTGGCCCTGTTGGAAGTGTTATCCGGCCAGAGGCTGGTGAGTCCAGCGGTGTCGCTCTACACAGCTCTAAAGGGGAGACTCTTAATGTGTAGGAGTCCTGCTCCAGTAGGCCAAAGATCCTTGCAGGGTGTTGTTGACTCTGGTTTGTGCTGCTCTGTCCCCAGCCCTGTGAGCAGGGCCGGCAGATCAAGAGGATCCACTGGGTGTCCAACATCGGCACCGCGCTCCGCTTCCTCGAAGGCAGGAGGGTAAGACAACACAACAATGGCACATTCCCATAAACATCTCTCATTCTCACTAGGGTCTCACATTCCCAAACCAGGATCTCAAATCCCTGCCATCCTTGATCCCACAACCCCATGTGTATCTCACATGCTTGCCGAATGTACGATTTTCAAAAAAACCTGCTCCAATTCCCACTAAACCTCACATCCCCACCGGGGACTCACACCCCTGCCAACCCTGATCCAACATTCCCATAAGTACCTCACACCCCTGCCAATCCTGATCGCACATTCCCATAAGTACCTCACACCCTCACACCCCTCATCTTAATCTGAGCTGATCTCCCCTCAGCACTGGAACTCACATCCCTAACAGTGTCTTTATCATCCAACACCATAACAAGCGGCCAGTATTTAAACCTTTCCGAATATCTTCCATATTTAACCAGTCCACAAAATAACACCATGGAAACAAGAAGGATGATGATTCACTTGGCTGGGCTGTTGGAGCACTGCTATCGGCCTAAATATAAAAACACCTCCATACTCTTCAGCCCATGGCACAGCGCCTTCATCTGAGCTTCCACGTGCGATGGGAAGGCGTTGTGTTGTCATACTACATAACCCTTCTCTCCCCGGCTCCCCTGAGGAGGCTCACCCTACATCTGAACGACCTCTGACCTTTCTCCCCTCCCCCAACATCCCCCCCTATTCCCCTCCATGTCTGCCTTCAGTCTGTGTATCGTGGATCTCCGGTTAGTCGCAGATTTCAAAAATTCAAAAAAGCGTTACATAGTGTGCTGCTGCCCACGCAGTTTGCAACGATCTTGTTTGATGCACGGCGAAGCTTACTGACTGAATGAAGGTATGCTTGGAGTCATTCTGCCTGGACAACCTGCTGCCGCTGACTGTGGCTGCTCCTGCTGCTATGTTTTGTAGTGCTGTTGAATCATTTGCTTATTTATCGGCATGCGTTTTGGAGGAATCTTGTGTTGACCGGACTAGGAAAAATGGAAACAATCAGAATGCCAATGAATCCATTGAGAAGATGGATTTGCTGTGCTTGTTTTACTGGTTTTCTTTTTTACCTGAATGCCAAGTAGATGGTATTTTTCTTGTGTCTTGTCTCTTTACATGGGAGTGTGTGCTTGTGTACATGTAAACACACACAAAGAATTTGATGATTTTGGTTTCAAATGAAGAGGCTTGGCATCATCATTCTCCTGGTTTTGCACATCTTATGTAAATTCAAAGATGAATTATATATAGTCATTGTTCAATGGCGACATCTCCACTTTGATTCTCACATCTCTGTCGTGGTTTCTATATATTTTTTTTAGATCAAACTGGTCAACATCCACGCCACGGACATTGCAGACGGGCGGCCCTCCATCGTTCTGGGGCTGATATGGACCATCATCCTTTACTTCCAGGTAACGTCCAATGTCCAGAACCTGCAGAACCCTGTCAGATCCACAGCAAGAGCGCTGTCTCTCAAATCATGCGTTGGACACAGACGCTGACGCCGGCTGACGAGAGTCTATTGGAAAGATATTTTCACTTCAGCCTGCTCCCTCTCTCCCTCTCTCCCTCTCCCTCTCTCCCTCCTTTCCTCTTTCCCTCTCGCTCTCTCCCCTCTCCCCCTCTCTCCCTCTCCGCCTCTCCCTCTCCCCGTCTCCCTCTCTCCCTCTCCCTCTCTTCCTCTCTCTCCCTTTCCTCCTCCCTCTCTCCCTTTTCTTCTCTCCCTCTCTCCCTCTCTCCCTCTCCCCCTCTCCCTCTCTCCCTCCCTCTCTCCCTCGCTCCCTCTCTCCCTCTCCCTCTCTCCCTCTCTCCCTCTCCCTTTCTCCCTCGCCCTATCCCTCTCTTCCTCTCTCTCCCTTTCTCCCTCTCCCTCTCTCTCTCTCCCTCTCTCTCTCCCTCTCCCTCTCTCTCTCTCTTTTGGGCGGCAGTAGCTCAGGAGGTAGAGCGGGTTGACTGGTAACCTGAAGGTTGCTAGTTCGATCCCCGGCTCCTGTGTCGAGGTGTCCCTGAGCAAGGCGCCTCACCCTAACTGCTCCTGACGAGCTGGCTGTCGCCCTGCGTGTTTGACTCCGACGTCTGGGTGTGAATGTGTGAATGAATTGTTGCAAGACGCTTTGGATAAAAGCTTCAGCAAAATCCCCTGAATGTAAAATGTAACAGTAATGTCATCAGTTCTGTATAGAAATGAAAAGGGGCCTGTGTCCATGGTTACAGTGAAGGCATCCTCCCTGTTTGTGGTGCAGATTGAGGAGCTGACCAGTAACCTGCAGGCGGCCGAGGGTCTTTCCACCAGCAACTCCTCTGTGGACAGCATGGCTAGCTCGGAGACAGGAAGTCCCCCCGTCAAGAGGAAGCAGAGGCTGCAGGGCAACGCCAAGCGCTCCCTGCTCCGATGGGTGCAGAGCATGGCGGCCAAGTACGCCAGCTACTACTATGCTATGTTATGTTATGCTGTACTGTACTGTATTATACTATACCTTACTATACAATATTAAGGTATACTATGCTATGCTGTACTGAACTACGTCTATTTGTAAGAATGATTCAGTATGAGGTCCCACACTGTGAAGGCCGTCCTAAAGGCAGCAGTGTAACCCGTGCTCTGTCCCGCCCCGGCCAGGCGCCAGGGCATCGAGGTGAAGGACTTCGGGCCCAGCTGGCGCAGCGGCGTGGCCTTCCACGCCGTGGTGCACGCCATCCGGCCCGACCTGGTGGACATGGAGCTGGTCCGCAGGAGGAGCAACCGGGACAACCTGGAGGAGGCCTTCAGCCTGGCCGAGAACCAGCTGGGCATCCCCCGACTGCTGGAGCCCGCAGGTGAGCGCATACACTACCTTTAAGTTTGGGGTCACTTGGAAATGTCCTTATTTTTTTAATGAGAAGCACTGTTTTTATCAACCACGGTTACATTAAATCAGGGGTTCTCAAAGTTTTGACAACTGAGTGCCAATTTAGGAACCCAAAATTTGACTGAGGGCCGCCAAAGGGAAAAAAAAATTGGCAGGAAACGCCGTCAGCATCCCAGTGGTGAAAAAAAACATGTGGTGCTAATTATGTTAGCACCGCTGAAAAAAAGAGTTTGTTTTCATTGAAAACAATTGTCTGGGTGACCCCAAACTTTTGAACGGTAGCGTACATACATCTGTGTGTCTGTCCATTCAGCCGTCGATCTGTCCGTCAAATCGTCCGTATTTCTGTCGTGTTCACACCATGTGGGAAGAATCGGAGGATGTGGGAAGAATACCGGTTGCTCTGAAACTGCACGCTCCCACGTAGACGGGGGCCTGGGAGTGGGAGTGGGGTGGCCGGTTATATGTATGCTGTATGCTGGTTGTAGATATGTTGACCGGGAACAGCAGGAGAGGGCGAGTGTGAGCTGAGCATGGATGATGTATCATTATTGTTTTTAGTGATATGAACAATACAAAACGAAATCAAGATATTGAAAAAAGGCAACGTCTGAGAAATCCTTTGTTTGACAACGATTTCTTGTTCCAGTCAGTTGTGCCCGAGTCAGGGACGTGGGATCTGTCTGAAAGGCCCCAAGGCTCAGAACCATCACTTAGCATCTGTCCATCCTTCTGTGTGTTGACACCTCACCACACATAGTAGAATGAATTAGAAGTATCACACACACACACACACACACACACACACACACACACACACACACACACACACACACACACACACACACACACACACACACACACACACACACACACACACACACACGCACACACACACGCACACACGCACACACGCACACACACATACACACACACACACACCTACACACACTTGCGTGGGCTTCAGTGCCACAGAGAACATGCAAAGTCCACACGAAGGGACAAGCTGCCAAGCATATATTATGAAGATACATTCAGCAGAAACAACAAAACACAACACAGTGTGATTCTCCATCATTGAAAGCTAGGTCAATGTCAATGCTAGCAAAGTGCCTGAGGATCCCGAGTGCATGAACTCAGGTCTAAGCTTGTGGTTGTTCTCTGTATCTGGGGAGTTTCTGTTCTACAGTCAAGAGACAGATCCCATTGTTGTGGCTTTCAGACACAGAAGGGAGATAACTATAGCTGCTTTTAGCCTGAGCCGAATTCACCAGAAAGATCAGGACAATGACGATGACGACGATTGTGATGATGAAGATACCAGAGTAGACAACTTGGTTAATGAGCTGGCAGTAGGCTGGAGAGAATACCTCTTGCATCATGATCAACACACAGTAGGACAGCACACAGTACAACAACACACAGTACAACAGCACACAGTACAACAACACACAGTACAACAGCACACAGTACAACAACACACAGTACAACAGCACACAGTACAACAGCAGACAGTACAACAGCACACAGTACAACAACACACAGTACAACAGCACACAGTACAGCAACACACAGTACAACAGCACACAGTACAACAACACACAGTGCAACAGCACACAGTACAGCAACACACAGTACAACAGCACACAGTGCAATAGCACACAGTACAACAGCACACAGTACAACAGCGTTTTGATGCTGCTTATGATCTCTCAGGAGAACCGGAAGAGGGCCAGTTATAGCTCGGGGGGGATTGGGACGGTAAAGGGATGGAGATAGGTTTATTGATCCTTCCAAGATTTGATTAGTGGCATGTAGAGTGCATAGATGACCCCCTGGGGGATGGGTGGGTGGCTGGGGGGGGGGGGGGGTTAGCAATATTATCTGTGGGAGGACAAAGTCTCCTCAGGTGCACTTGGTGACATCGTTACACATGACTAGTAAAAAAATAAAAAACGATTTTATTTGTTCCATTTGTATTTATCTGATTGATTGGTTGATCAATAACCAATCAGTTTGAATGATGGAGGTGTGTGTTGTCGATGTGCAGGCGATGTGGTGCCTAAGCAGGATTTCCAGTTGCAACCAGATCTCGCTCTGACCTTGTAATAGAGGGTTAATAACGAGGGAGGTATTCAGTCAAACACAAGACGGTTGCTCATTCCGGCTAAAACGCTTCTACAGAGTTGTGTGTTTCTATTAGTAGCCAACTCTGTTGAAGCGAGTTTGTTACAATGCCTCTCTCATTTGCTTCTTTGGAACCTAACCCCCAATGCCCAATGTCTTCTAAAACCTTTACCACATTAACAACTTATTTTAAAACTCGGAAGCAGAAGTTCTCCTGCTCAGAGCATAGCAATACCTTTTAAAAACACAAATAATTTTCAGATACACATGATCATTAATGAGCAGGAAGGGTTAACATCTCGCTCTATAGGATGACACATGAACCCAGTATCTTTTTGCCCTTAACCTAACATGTTGCTGCCTTTGTTGTTGTGGTGCTAGATGTGGATGTGGACAAACCAGACGAGAAGTCTATCATGACGTACGTGGCTCAGTTCCTGAAGCACTACCCCAACCCCCACCAGGACTCAGACTCACAGCAGGACCAGGTAACGGCCCACAGCCCTATTCATCCACCGCTACCTCCAGGAGAAACAACACCCATGAAGCCCTATGTAGAAATGGTTATCGCTTTTGGATTATGGATACGGCCATGTTTTTTTATTTTTTATTATAAAGGAGCACACAGGAATGTGCAATGTAACGATGAATCCCATTGGTGAGGTGGAGAGGGACATTGGTCCGTGCTGATTTATTATTTGTATTCTTTATATATTAATTTATATTAATATTATATGCAGGTTATATTCTATTCAACAGCCATTGAGACCAGAGTAGGTTTAGGACCTAGACTCAGCACACACAGTGTGTAGGTGTAGACGCAAGGCGAGTGTCTATCTATAGCACCCTTCAGACACTAAGGCCCTCCATAAAGAACTCCAGCGCTGCTCAGTGTACCCTGAGGAGATCCAACCTCTTGAGGACGGAGTGTCCAAGCATTGGGTGAAGATGTGTTGTGGCTGTTCGTGGTTTTTATTGTGGTTGTTACCGTGCGCTTTTTGCTTGCGATTCGTCCAATCACGAGCCCCGTCCTCGCTAGGACCTTGTTGAGCGACACACCTGCGATGCCACCACCTCATCGCCCCCCCCCCCCCCCCCCCCCCATCACATCACCACCTCCGTGCTCTCTTTCATCACCACTTCATCATATGATCTGACCCGGTATCACCCTCTCGCTCGTCCCCCCCGCTCCAACACACCTTAAGATACTTCTTGGCACTATCCCTGCCTTTGCCCTCTCGGTCCCCGTGCTGCAGGTGAGTGCTGGGCGACCCCTGTGTGTGTTCCTGTGTGTACCCCCCAGTGCTCCCCCATCCCCACAGCCTCCCTAGCTGCATCCCCATCCCCCCCCCCCCCCCCCCCCCCCCGGTTTCCATTTCATTTCCCATCCCCTTCCGTCTCCCACCTCCCTCACCCCTCCCCTGACTCCGCCCCCTTTGCCTCGGCCCGCCTCTGTTCTAACGCCTCTATGTGCTGTGTGTGTGTGTGTGTGTGTGTGTTTGCATCTCTCTCTGTGTGCTGCGCCACGCCCCTCCTCTGGATAGTCCGCCCCCTACGATATAGAGCAAATGCTTGAGGTATGTGTTTCCACTAATAACCAGAGCCCCATGAAGGGGTGAGTCCCATCTGAAACCACTGAGCCACCGAGCGCAGCCTCACTTCTTTAACTACTCTCCTAACACTAACACTCCTCCGTGGCCTCGCTTTTTCCCGCTCAAATCCACTAACTAGGCTGCGGGTGTTTATTTGTATGTTGAGTGTTAATTTCTTGTGTGTGTTGGGTGTGTTGTCGACCTCAGGACACTTGGCCTATGGGTAACGGAAAATAAGGATTTGAATGTCTTTAATGTTTGCGTCATGCTTCCTTTATCCTTCATGGTGGTCTTGTCCATCTCCCAACCCCACTCTCCCTCTCTCCCCTCTATCCCCTCTCCCCCCTCCCCCTCTCTCCCTCTCTCCCCTTTCCCCTTCTCCCCTTTCCCCCTCTCCCCCCTGTGGTGACAGAGAGAGGAGCGTAAGGCCCTGAGGGAGCTCAAGGTGTTCCTGGACCAGTTGGAGAGAGACATTCTGCGAGCCCAGGGGGCCGAGGGAAACCTCACCGACAAATACCAGGTAACCACACCTAGCACGGTCCAATACCAGGTAAACACCTGGATAGATACCAGGTAACCACACCTAGCACGGTCCAATACCAGGTAACCACACCTAGCACGGTCCAATACCAGGTAACCACCTGGATAGATACCAGGTAACCACACCTAGCACGGACCAATGCCAGGTAACCACGCCTAGTACGGTCCAATACCAGTTAAACACTCAGATAGATACCAGGTAAACAACCACATAGATTTCACGTTCAGATCACATTTTAGGATGCACAAGACATCAGTTGAAGTAAGGTTGTAGATAGTCTATATATGAAACAATTTATCTATTGCTTTATGTGTAGGAAAGGGGTGTGCTCTCTATCTGGGAGAACATCTCTTGCAGTCCGTGATCCATGTCTGCTTACGGAGAACTACCTCTTCTGACAGTTGACCTATGTTCGTGAACGTTTGAAGACATCGGCACGCTTAACAGAACATGTTTCAAATCGTTCGTGAGCGTGCGCCTATGTTTGCGACTTTGAACGCACCTCAGCTAATCAATCACATAGATACCAGGTAAACACTCGCATAGATACCAGACAGAAGAGTTTCCATTAGCCTAGGTTAAAGTTTATTTACATTGATTTAGCTTTATACAGTACTGCTACAGAACTCTCTCGAAGAATGGCATCGGCTAGAGAAAATCGCTTGATGCCTTCTGATGTACGAGCGGTAAATAATAGCTGTTCTGTGTTGGCCTGGGCGCTACTTACAAACAAGGTTAGAAGTAAATATCAATATCAAAAGGCTATAACCTTGCTCCACCATTCCCTCTGCTCTTCATCTGATTCTCCTTCTTCCTGTGCGCGTGTGTTTGCTTGTGCCTGTGTGTTGGGCCATGTATGTGTGTGTGTGCTTGTGTTCTTGTGTGTGCGCGTGTGTCGGTCCTCAGGTGTTCAAGAGCTTCCGTGTGCAGTACGAGATGAAGAAGAAGCAGAGCGAGGCCCTGCTGCAGCCCATGCAGAGGGACGGCAAGCTGTCTGTGGAGCAGGCGCTGGTCAAGCAGGCCTGGGACCGGCTGGCCATCAGGGTGAGGGGGGGGGGGGGGTCTGGGACCGGCTGGCCATCAGGGTGAGGGGGGGGGGGGGGGGGTTGGGACCGGCTGGCCATCAGGGTGAGGGGGGGGGGGGGGGGTGTCTGGGACCGGCTGGCCATCAGGGTGAGGGGAGGGGGGGGGGGGGGTCTGGGACCGGCTGGCCATCAGGCTGAGGGGGGGGGGGGTCTGGGACCGGCTGGCCATCAGGGTGAGGGGGGGTGGGGGGGGGGTCTGGGACCGGCTGGCCATAAGGGTGAGGGGGGGGGGGGGGGGGGTCTGGGACCGCCTGGCCATCAGGGTGAGGGGGGGGGGGGGGGGGGTCTGGGACCGGCTGGCCATCAGGGTGAGGGGGGGGGCTCTGGGACCGCCTGGCCATCAGGGTGAGGGGGGGGGGGTCTGGGACCGCCTGGCCATCAGGGTGAGGGGGGGTGGGGGGGGGGGGGGCCTGGGACCGGCTGGCCATCAGGTTGAGGGGGGGGGGGGGGGGGGGGGGGTCTGGGACCGGCTGGCCATAAGGGTGAGGGGGGGGGGGGGCTGGGACCGGCTGGCCATCAGGGTGAGGGGGGGGGGTCTGGGAATGGCTGGCCATCAGGGTGAGGGGGCTCTGGGACCGGCTGGCCACCAGGGTGAGGGGGGGGGGGGTCTTGGACTGCCTGTTAATCAGGTGAAGCCATACTTTACCAAATGAATCAGCTCAGTGGTTTGCTGACGTCATGAAGTGGAAATAGTAGGCGCCTTTCTAGTGTGAGGTCGTGCGCTAGTTTCTGTTGTAGTCAAACGTTAGCGATTGGTTATGGTAGATCCAGAGTGGCACTGGGCAGATCCAATAGTTTAAAACTCCAACAGACACCCGCCTTCAAGTGAGTTAACGTTTGTCAATGGAGAGTGGCCAGACTCTGTGCAAATTAAATGAAGTACGAGAGTCTGGTAGGACCAGGCTATTACTTTATAAGGCTTTATAATTACTTTATAAGACTTGACATTTGTTTTATTTCAAGGTACTTCATAAGAAAGACATTTTGTTGTTCAACGTACTTTATATGAAACGCATTTAGTAGTTCGAGGTAATTTCTAAGGAAGACACTTTAGATTGAATTATGGGAACTCAGCTTCTTCACAATTCAGAATGATTCTGTACATTCCCAATGAAGACAGGCTAATGCCGTAGTTGGGTCCCTTATCATTTAACAAATCAAAATGAAACATGAGTAAATTAAACCCAATTCTCCACCTCATCAAATCACCAGAAGACAAGCAGAGCTCGGATGGTTCCGCTTCCCCCATTGGATTAAATTAGACAATTAGGGCAGTCCATTCACACAAGACTTCATTAGGTGGTACCGGGGGAACACTGGAGGGCTTTGTTTCCCGGGACAGCCCCCTGATTTCATCCACACTACCCCTCCTCATTCCCAGCCAGGAAGCATTAGAGACAGACAGAGACAGTGCATGCGGGGTCTCTGTGGACAGGCCCGGTGTCTGTATGACCGGATGTGTATTGTGTCGTCATGCGTGCTGTCCTGCTGGGTTCCCCATGCAGCTGCTGGACTGGCACATCCACCTGGACAAGTCTCTGCCGGGACCCCTGGGGGTGATGGGGGCCTGGCTCCACCGGGCGGAGATCGCCCTGAGGGAGGAGATCCCCATCCACCAGGCCCACGAGGAGACGGCCAACGGGGTGCACCGGAAGCTGGAGCAGCACAAGGTACCGGGAAAGAGGGGGGGGGGGGGGCAATGCGCCTTACCTCGGGGGGATACCCTTCGAATTTGAAAAGGTTTCAACTTTAACCCTGTTAACCCTGAACCTGTTATCTGAACCTTTTGTGTGTGTGTGTGTGTGTGTGTGTTTGTGCGTCTGGTTACCAGGAAGTCCTGATGAACCTGGAGTCCCACCGGCAGACCTTCCAGCAGATACACAGAGACCGCTCTGTGAACGGGGTGCCCGTCCCCCCGGAGCAGCTCCAGGACATGGCAGAGCGGTGAGACCCCTGCACCTGGGCAGAACAACCACGAGCTCTTCTGGGAAATACTGATAAAAATCCCTTCCTACTTCATCTCTGTTTGCATGCTGATGCTTGACTAGCATATCACTTATATCACGAAAATAAATGGAATTATTTTGTGGACTTAAGCAATATTACACAATCATGGTGCAAAGTTCTCAAAGCAGCTGACTGAAATATTGATTTTCGATTACGATAATTGTCTACTTATTTTTCCATCTCCAGGTTCAATTTTGTGTCCACGTCTTCTCATGCTCACCTGATCAAAATGGAATTCTGGGAAATGAAGTATCGCCTGATGGCGTTTCTAATCCTGGCTGAGTCTAAACTCAAGTCCTGGATCATCAAATATGGCCGCCGGGACTCTGTGGAACTCCTTCTGGACGGCTACGTTGTGAGTAGGCACCCCCACCTGACTGGGTGTAGCGCTCGTTTTTTTGTCCAACGATCCGAACGTTCTGCTTTTGTGTGTCTGCTTCACAGTCGTTCATCGAAGGCTACAAGTTCTTCGACCAGTACGACATCATATACAAAGCCCTCAAAAAGGCAGCAGAGGTCTATCTGAACTCTGATACTCTAGGTAAGATCTTTCTCAGTGTTGTGTTTCACATTTCTGGTCATTTGTGTGGGTTTCTACCAGAATTCTAATGAATGATGTAATTATCGTCATAGGCTCTAAGAACTGTAACAGAGGTAAGCTCAAAATAATGTGCTAGACCCTTTCATGAATGGAATGCTCTTTCCTGATTGGCTTGCCCTTAAGTGGTCCCTAAGCGATCGGTTCAATCCCTTAATCAATCCTTTGCTTGTCTCCTGGGTTATTAATTGATTCAATGAACACCTACCTGGCTGTACTTTTATCCCTTCCTCTTAATAATCCGATGAAGCTCCTTTACGCTAGTAAAAGGCTATCATGCATGATACATTAGCATTAGCTATGCTTGGATGCTACACTATTTATAGCATGACACAGGCGAAGGCCACACATGATCATCCCCCGCGACTGTGATGATGTATTCTGCCATGTCACTGAGTACAGTACAGTAGAATAGAGTAGAGTCATAAGCATAGAGTAGAGCAGACTAGAAGTTCTACTACTTTATTCTGCTGTACTTTACTGATAGTACTATTAGAAATTCTTCAATCCATTAATGACCTCACTCTATCTGTTTCTCTCTCTCTCTCTCTCTCTCTCTCTCTCTCTCTCTCTCTCTCTCTCTCTCTCTCTCTCTCTCTCTCTCTCTCTCTCTCTCTCTCTCTCTCTCTCTCTCTCTCTCTCTCTCTCTCTCTCTCTCTCTCTCTCTCTCTCTGTCTCTCTCTCTCTGTCCCTCCCTCCCTCCCTCCCCTCCCCAGCCGAGGAGGCGGAAGGCGTGGGCCGGTTCCTGGGCGAGGCTACGGCCCAGTGGAGGAACCTGGCGGTGGAGGTGCGCAGCGTGCGCAGCATGCTGGAGGAGGTCATCTCCAACTGGGACAAGTACAGCAGCACAGTGGCCGCGCTGCAGGCCTGGCTGGAGGACGCAGAGCAGACCCTCAACCAGTCGGAGGACGCCAAGCGCGTGAGTGCAGCCATTACACAATGCATCATGGGATTGTTTGTTGTTGTCATGGCGATACTCAGACCATGTTGAGAGGACTCAAGAGGCTTTTATTGTACTGTAAAATTCTGAATCAACGGATATATATACAGTACTGTATTTATTAGTTGAATTAACCAACTGCGTTTAAATTCAATGTAATTACCTATGGATTAAAGTACACGCTTATAGGGACACGTAGCAGATATTTGTTATCATTCATTGACATCGTCAACAACTTTCTATCCTTCTGCCAGGATTTCTTCCGGAACCTGTCCCACTGGATCCAGCAGCACATGGACATGAACGACGCGGGGAACTTCCTGATCGAGACCTGTGACGAGACAGTGTCTCGAGACCTGAAGCAGCAGCTGCTGCTGCTCAACGGGAGGTGGAGGGAGCTCTTCGTCAAAGTCAAGCATGTAAAGGACCTTTACACTCAATTCACTTTAACAATACCCCCCCAAGGGCCACGGTCTACCTGTCCTCCTACCCTCTACTGGCTCCTCAATGTAGATGATACACAGCTACCAAATGTATTCATAAGTAAAAAATAATAACAGGAATGCTAATAATAATAGATTTGCTGTAAGTGTCTTTGGATTAAAGCACGGGCTAAATAGTGCTACTTACTAGTAACATACCTTGAATTTAAATTCACCGGTAACATTTCTGTTAACAAAAGAGCCCAACAAGATTGTATCCTATTTACCTGTTTGTGTGTGTGGCTGCTTGTGTTTGCGATTGAATGCCTATCTGTGTGTGTGTGTGGGTGTACATGTGTGTGTGGGTGTGTAAATGTGTGTGTGTGTGTGTGTGTGTGTGTGTGTGTGTGTGCGTGTGCGTGTGCGTGTGTGCGTGTGTGCGTGTGTGCGTGTGTGTGTGTGTGTGTGTGTGTGTGTGTGTGTGTGTGTGTGTGTGCTGGTTTGTGCTGCAGTACGCCAGAGCAGACGAGGTGGACAAGCTGAGGACGGACTACCAGGAGGGGATCAACACCCTGAAGCTGTTCCTGGACGTCACCAACCAGAAGATGACCGCCCCGGTCCAGGTCTCCTTCCTCAATGTCAGAACCTTCGTCCAGGACGTTGAGGTACTGTTGGGCCTCCATCGGGCTGCACATCAAATCATTTCAGAACCTGTGTGTGTGTGTGTGTTGTTTTGGTTTTTATGTTTGAGGGCTGCAAGCTTTGAGGAACCCTGACTGTGTTATAAATTCTATGATCTCATTGACATCTACGACCACATGTAACAGTCACAAAGGAGCAGTATTGTCTGGTGGTGGTAAGGGTTGTGTGACTTCCTACCGGAAGGTTCCAGGTTCGATCCCTGAATGTCCGCAGCCTTACCTGTAGGCATCCTAAATCCCCCTGCCTGCTCCTTAATGACCTGTGTTTGAATGAGCCATACATCACTTTGAATCGTAATGTTTGAAAGGCGAAAAGACTGAACTCCATCCCATCCACCTCTGGCT
This sequence comes from Gadus chalcogrammus, assembly GCF_026213295.1. Taxonomy (NCBI): domain Eukaryota; kingdom Metazoa; phylum Chordata; class Actinopteri; order Gadiformes; family Gadidae; genus Gadus; species Gadus chalcogrammus. The sequence continues at coordinate 5,047,641 of NC_079416.1, read as the reverse complement.
TCCTCCAGGAGACCAAGCACAAGCTGCCGGCCATGGAGGCAGCGTGCAAGGCGGCGTGGCGCAGTGCCCAACTCCTGAACAAGGACAGCCCGGAGGAGGAGGTCTCCCACATGCTGGCCCTCATGGCCACCGTCAAGGAGCAGCTCGGCAAGGTGTGGCCGGCTCTCCTCAGTGTTATGACGCTCTTATTGTGGTAGCAGCATCTTCCTGTTAATCTCGCTGGCAAGGTGGGCCCTGCTTGTCTGAGCGTTATGACGCTCTTATTGTGGTAGCAGCATCTTCCTGTTAATCTAGCTTGCAAGGTGGGCCCTGCTTGTCTGAGTGTTATGATGACGCTCTTATTGTGGTGGCTGTCACCTACTGGAAACCTAGCAGCTTTATTTAGATGTAGGTGTATGTAGGTGGGTTTGTGTGTGTTTGAGGGGGGTAGATGTGTCTCTTTCAGTGTGTGTGTGTGTGTGTGTGTGTGTGTGTGTGTGGAGGGGAAGATTTTTCAGTAAGAATATGGTTGTGTAGATGTCAGTGTGTGTGTCTCCCTCTATCTGTGTCTTGTGTATAAATGCATGTTGTCTGTAAATGTATTTGTTTGTTGAAGCGTGATCGGCTGATCTTAGAGTGCCACAGAACATTTTCCCTCTACATCCCATTGTTTCACTCTCGTCCAATCAGATCAGAGAGCGATGCCTGCCGCTGCTGCGAGAGTCCCAGTCTCTGCTGCCCCCGCTGGAGGAGATGGAGAAGAACATCACAGGCTTCTACCAGGCCCTAGAGAAGGCCAGCCGGATCACCGGCTCCAGGGACTCAGAGGGGCCCGGGGACTTCAAACTCAAATGCCAGGTTTGGGATGAATATGTGTTTACAGAGCAAGGTCTTTTTCTCATGAATGTACAGGTCTCCTCATGTCACGGGACGTGTGCTTCTAACGGCCAATCAGTGTCATGGTTTTACTTTCTATCCTCTGGAATTGTTTGTCATTCTTTTGGGTACATAAAGTTTAGTTTCTTTAATTAGATGATAACGCATTTCATGAAGTGGATTGGTTGTTATCGGTCACATACCCAAAGTAAATGTAAACGGCTCAAAAGTTTGGGGTCCCAATGTGAACACAGGAGTGATGGTTGCTGGAAATGGGACTCTGTACGCCTATGTAGATATTCCATAAAAATATCTACCGTTTCCAGTTAGAATATTAATTTACCACATTAACAATGTCAAGACTATATTTCTGATTCATTGTTATTAATGTTATCTTCATTGAAAAAAACAGTGCTGTTCTTTTAAAAATAAGGATATATATATACATATATAGAAATATAACATCAATGTTATACTATCATAAACAGGGTTGTTTCTCTTCCCCTGATGTTCATCTCCCCCCTCTCCCCTCTCCCCCCTGCCTGCCCCCTTGCTGTGTGCAGGAGCTGGTGACCTACACCCACAGCTGTAAGAAGTGTCTGTCAGTGATCGAGAGGAGCCACCAGAGCCTCCAGAAGACGCTGGACGGCAGCCGCACCCTGCAGCACATGCAGACCACGCTGCTGCAGAAACGCGTGGCTGACCTGCAGTCGTCCTCACAGGTACAGCGCGCCACGCAGCCCTGGGTGTGTGTGCAGAACTGGACCACTAGAGGTCTCTAGAGAGGCACTGGACTGAGTGGGAGTGAATCTCAGCATCTAGCCTCTAAAAGAATCCATCAGATATATGCTACATCTGTGACCTGACCAACAGAGGGCTTGACCCCTCCCTTCTGCTCATTGGTTTATTCGAAGACTGAAGAATACTATACATCGAGAAATGATCAATGATCTCACTGGGGTTCAAGACCATCGTCGGAGGGTCGAGAACGTTTGGGACTCTGTGAGATCATTGATCATTTCTCGATGTATATTATTCTTCAGTCTCTTCAGAAGCTAACCTGGGTACTAACCCGGGTGCTAACCTGAGTGCTAACCTGGGTGATGACCTGGGTGCTAACCTTGGTACTGACCTGGGTGCTAACCCGGATGCTAACCTGGGTGATGACCTGGGTGCTAACCTTGGTACTGACCTGAGTGCTAACCCGGGTGCTAACCTGGGTGCTGCTGTCTGCAGGCGATGATCAAGGAGTCTGCGGAGTGGAGGAAGCACGTGGAGGCCAACAGCAGCCTGATGAAGCGCTTCGAGGAGTCCCGCCTGGAGCTGGAGAAGGTGCTGAAGACGGCCCAGAGCTGCCTGACCGAGAGGGGCCCCCCCGAGGAGCTGCTGAGGAGACACACGGTGAGGGCCCCCACCCCGGGGACCAGGAGAGGCACTTCTGTGTGTGTGTGTGTCTGTGTGTGTGTTATATTAGGGGTTTGGGGTGTGTGTGTGTGTGTTTGTGTAAATGCTGTCTTCCTCCAGTAGAGGAAGGTATGACCTTCAGGTCTCTGTCGGCTTAGACTTTGTTCGGAGTGTATCCCAATTTCTATTAGTTTTCTATGACATGAGAGGCGATTCCCAAGACAAGGTTGATGCCTCACTCTTGGAAAACAAAACAGACTGAGTGCCCTTATGCAACCCAATCACCCACTCACCACTACAAGGTAGTGTCTGTCACTCTCCATTTTGTTCCGTTCCGTTGTGTTGTGCGTTAAGGGCTAAATGAGAGCCATTCATTATTAACTGCCTCGAGTGGTTCATCTGACCCTATAACAAGCTTTCATAATGTAAGTCCATCCATCACTGCTCTCTCTCCAACAAACAAACACGTCTCGCCTGACCCATTGCACAGTGCTTCTAACACTATAGTGTGTCTCCACGGCGTCAGAAAGCTTACAGCAATCCTTACTCCTTCAAGTAGCATCCTGCGTGAGTTATACACTCTTCAAAGACACCAAACAAATGGACTGTGCGGTCGATGGAATGCTTTCACATTGGCACTTCCATAATGCTTTGTGGTCACTCAAAGTGCGCTATAATGAGATTCACACATTCGTCATAAGTTCATTCACACGATGGTTGGCAGCGGTGGTGACTGTTTGAGGTGTAAACCACACAGGGACCTCTCAACACATTGGGGTGAATGTTTGCTCCTTCAGCAGGGATGCTGTTGGCTTCTAGGACGCTGCTTACATTTGAGCTTCTGCGACGTGGTTCTGAGACGACGACGTGGTTCTGAGACGACGACGTGGTTCTGAGGCTGGTTCTGCGCCGTGGTTCTGAGGCTGGTTCTGTGCGGACCTAACAGACGTCTCGGGGTTGATCCCAGAGGTTGCGCTGCCGCCCGACATGTTATTTTCTTTGGAGAGGTGCACCTCAGCCCTGTGGCGTACGCCGGTAACCATAGAGACGGAGACCATATCTACCTGTGGGCTGGTTCATGTCGAACTATGATGGATCACTTAGCAAGAGGGAACAGAGGGTCCAAACCCTGTATGGCAGAGGACTGACCTTTGACCTGTTTGGGGGCAGCAGTAGCTTGAAGTAGCCCGAAGGTTCCTAGTTCGATGCCCGGCTCCGAGTGCCGAGGTGTTCCTGAGCAAGACGCCTCACCCTGACTGCTCCTGACGAGCTTGCTGTCGCTCTGGGTGGCTTAAACGTAAATGTTTGTCATCATGCTGGGTCCTGCAGGAGTTCTTCGGCCAGCTGGACCAGCGCGTGCTCAACAGCTTCCTGAAGGCCTGTGACGAGCTCACCGACATCCTGCCTGAACCGGAGCAGCAGTCCCTGCAGGAGACCGTCAGGAAGCTGCACAAACACTGGAAGGTAGGAACACTTTGAATACATATAATCATCATGATTCAAAATGAATAAATAGATGACTAAGGTTAACCCTCACGGTATGGTGAGGTGCTTTGGACTAAACCCTCATACAAGTCATTGAGTTAGTTTGGATGGTTTCCTTTGCAAGAGAGGTATAAACATAGTTAGGCTCACCCACCACAACACAAAGCATACCACTATAACCTCACCACCACCAACACCTCCACCTTCACCACTACCACCACCACCTCCACCTCCACCACCACCGCCATCACCACCACAACCTCCTTCACCACTACCACCACCTTCACCTCCACCACTACCTCCACTACCACTACCACCACCTCCACCTCCACCTCCACCTCCACCTCCACCTCCACCACTACCTCCACCTCCACCTCCACCACCTCCACCTCCACCACCACCACCACCTCCACCCCCACCTCCACCACCACCTCCATCACCACCTCCACCCCCACCTCCACCACCACCTCCCCCACCTCCACCTCGACCACCACCACCACCTCCATCACCACCTCCACCACCACCCTCTCTGTGATTGAAACGCTCCCGTCCCCCTCCCCTCCCTGTCCAGGACGTCCAGACCGAGGCCCCCTTCCACCTGCTCCACCTGAAGGTGGAGGTGGAGAGCAGCAAGATGATGGCGTCGCTGCAGGAGTGCCAGGCGGAGGTGACCCGGGAGAACCGCCAGCTGGCCAGCGTGGGCAGCGAGCGGCTGGTGAAGGAGCACCGGGTGAGCGTCGCCATGGCAATTCATTAACTGATAAGAAGTTACCTTAGTCGGCCCCCGCCAACAACTGACAATGAAAACTGTCTTTAACTGAAAGACGCTGTAGTTTGTGGGAAGAGGACGTTGCTCCCAGTTGAGAGCAAAAATAAATAAAGTTCTCATGCCTTTTCAAGCTTCCTTGGACCTCTGTGACCACAACAGCATTATTCATCTATAGCGCTAGTACCAAGACAAGGTTGATAAACAGAGGGGTGTGTGTGTATGGTGTGTGTGTGTGTGTGTGCCTGTGTGTGTGTGTGTGTGTGTGTGTGTGTGTGTGTGTGTGTGTGTGTGTGTGTGTGTGTGTGTGTGTGTGTGTGTGTGTGTGTGTGTGTGTGTGTGTGTGTGTGTGTGTGTGTGTGTGTGTGAACGCAGGCCTTCTTCAGGGAGAAGGGCCCCCAGAGTGTGTGCGAGAAGCGGCTCCAGGCGATGGAGGAGCTGTGTGAGAAGCTGCCGGCCTCGGACCCGGCCCACCACAGCCTGGAGGCGGCCCGCCAGGCCCTGGCCGACGCCCAGGAGGAGGCGGACAACACACACCAGAAGCTCATGCAGCACCAGGACAAGTGGAAGGAGTACGCCGCCAGGTAATGCTAAGCTAATGCTATGCTAACTATGTTAAAGCTAAGCTCAGAGACTGAGGAGACTGTGGTTGTGCTCAGTCTGTGTTTAAAGGGTTCAGCTCATGAGGGCTATTCCAGGATTAGTGGTGAAACTAAAAGTGGTATTAGGATAATTCATGTCGGGGTGAATTCTGCATCCAGTACCACTCATGGCTACTGGCACACTGTAAAACATACATAAGTAACAGTATATTGTTACATAAATGTGTATATAATATACGTTTATGTTTCTTATGTAATATATTTTTACGTCCATGTAACTGTGGACTATGATTTCTATGATTTTCCCATTTTACTGATTTAAACAGTTCATATGATGAGATAAGATAAGATAACATTGTCACGAGTGTATTTTTGTCATTCTTGGACCCGAGTCAGTGTGGTCGCAGTGTGTTCATCGTGTGTCCCTGTTTCTCTGTGGTCTAGGTATGCAGAGCTCTCGTGCTGGCTCATCTCTAAAGAGAGCCAGCTCAGACTGCTGAGGAGCAGGGCCAACGACCCCAGTAAATACGGCCAGGTGAAGGCCACCATCACGGTACGACCAACACTCACTGTCTGCGGCTCTCTCTCCTCGCCCTGACTCCTCCTACCACTAGGGGCATGACCCTGGCCCTGAACACGACATTGAGATGAAACCCCTTGAAATGTTATATAGTGAATAGTTAGTGTATGTTGTTTATGTAGGTTTCCAAAAAAATATATACAACATCTGCTCTCATTAACTTCCCTCCGCATAAATCATTAATGTACTGTTGATGTTATTCAGGCCTCAATAGTCGAAGTCAAATACTTCAGGTCATTAAGGTCATTATTGTTTTGTTTCTGACTTATATTATTTTCACCATAGTAATCTATGCTTCGTTTCCCACTATTACTAAAATAAGACCACAGGTGTAAAATCCTAGTGATAGGATCTCCCCAAATGATACGAATGATATGACCTCCCCTAATCCAAAGGGAAGGAACCCAGAACTGGGACCCCTCCATCCAGGGAGGGTTAGGGGTGAGGAGGGGAGGCCACTCTGAACCCCAGCCTGCCTCTGCCTGTAATGCTTCAGACCAGTTGTTCAGATCCTCTGTGTGTGTGTGCTTAACCTCCAGGAGCTGCGGCAGGACGCAGAGCTGCAGGAGGGCAACCTGGGCTGGCTGCGGACGCGCATGGCGGCCCTCATAGAGGTGTGCAGCGACAGCGACGGCCAGCGCCACGGAGGGGCCCTCGGGAAGCTCTCCGTAGACTTCAAGGGCCTCATCGCCTCTCTGTCGGAGGTAGGGAGGACGTGTTTCCACGTCGTTTGGCACAGACTTGTTTTAATTTTACTGTTCAATGCTGCTACTGAGAGTGGTTAGGTTTCAGTTTAGGAAGACCAGTTTAAAGGAGTACATCCCATAATAAACACCTGTGGTGACTTAAAGGGCAGTCATTGAGGCCATGATGTGCAAGACACAGTGGACTGAAGTTAGCCATGAGATTGTGTCCAATAAATTGTCTTTTGCCTCTCAGACAAAAGACAACTCTTTTCCAGGTCAGTACCATGGTTAGCACCCATTAATGACGGTTAATTAATGATGATTAGTTCAGACAAAGAAAAGAGCTGCATCATTGGTGTATCGTTTTCACCTCACTAATTAAACACTTTAAACACACCCAAAGATATTGCTGTGGCTTTTACTTTTACATTTAAATTGACATTTAGGGCTTATATCCAAAGCGACATGCAAAAGGTACATTTGTCAGAAGAAGGTGAAACAATATATCGCTGTGGGTACAGTAAGGATGTTCATAGAACCAAATGCAGAGCACAAACAATCACTAGGTTAACCCATTCCCCGTTGACAACATGATAGCTAGAATAAGATGCTACACAACTAAGTATTCTAACAATAATCTACCTGCATACTTACCTGCATACTTTTAGTGCCAGGACAAACAAAATACAAAGAGTAGGAGGCGTTGGAGGGGGCATTGCAGAATCTAGGTGAAATCTGAACACCATACACACGCTTTGCCACATTGGGTGTCTTAGGCTCATGTTCAGAGTGATTGTCTTCATCGACTGGCTGGGGTATGTCACTTGCATGTCGCTTGCGGTAAATGTCAGTGGGACAGTGGGATGAGGACAGATAAAATGGCGGACTTTATTCATCCCAGTGCGGACATTTGGTAAAACAAAATAAAAACAAATACGAAAAGATAGGAAAAGGCATAACAACACAATATAATAAATAACAGTATCTGAATCTATAGTTACTAAATTATAGGAACATACTAACAGGGTCCAAAATGACCCCCTATGGTGGATGCCTTTCGACCATTCTGCAGGTCAAACATTGTTACGTATGAACTAGACTCCACTGGCCGATAAGAAGGCATGATTCTAAAAGGTCCTTGTGGACCCGCGTCTCCGTGCTGCCTTGCTCCCAGGCTGAGAAGATGGTGCTGGCTGTGGGGGACTGCGTCCAGTTCCGGGAGGAGGTGAGGAGCACCCTAGCGGAGGTGGTGGAGGGGCAGAAGGAGGCGCAGGCGGAGGCCGTCAGGATACTGGACTCCCAGACGGTCCGGGACGCCCAGCAGCTGCTCCTCGGGAGACAGGTGGGAGGAGAGGAGGAGTTCTGCTCTCTGTGTTTCTTTCTTCCTCCGTTTTTCAGTTTCTTTTGGTTATTTTTATAGGTTTTTTGGTTCTATGCTTGTTGGCTTCTTTCTTTCAATCATTTCAACTTCCCTTTTATTAGAATGTTTCTTTCTTTCTCTTTCTTTTTCTACGTTTTTGAAAATGTATTTTGAAAACACTTTTTACTAAATTCTAGGGCAAGTAAATTAAACCGAGATAAGGCAGCAAAGTCAGATACAATGTTTTATATATTTTTGTCAGTTTCTCAGAAACAATAACTTAATGACATAATACAGAAATAAAGTACAGAAATTAAAGGTTGATAAATTAATAGATAAACTGAATAGATAAACTTTTCAGAATAGATAAACTTGGCCCCGGGATCGGGGCCAAGTGTCAAGGACCAAGGGATGAGGCGGTGGAGGGAGGGGGGGATACGAGGGGATTCTCCTGGGGGGAGCAGGTTGGTGGATGAAGGGGTTAATGTGAGGGGGTTGGGCCTGGGGTGTAAACGATGGAGGGATGAAGGGCAAGTAGGCTGGAGGGACGTCAGCCGATTCCCCCGGGCGTTGACGTCGTGGTAACCCCTTGCGTCTGGCCGTCCACAGCAACTGCTGAAGCGTCTGAAGCAGCGGCGGAGGGACGTGCAGCAGCTGACCACCAGGGGGCAGCAGCTCCAAGCGGAGGAGGGCGTGGGGGACTCCCTGCAGCAGGACCTGCAGAGCCTTGAGAACACGCTCAGCAAGATGGAGCAGAGCATGGACTCCCAGGAGCAGAGCCTGGAGGTGAGGGAGAGAGAGAGGGGTATCGTTACAGTGTGGCCGCGGCGCAGAGATGTTGTTGCATTACGCGTCGACCAAATCGAAGCGCCTTCTCCATCCGTTGGTCGTGAGAATCTTAATTCAACATGAGTCCGCCTGTGGTGGTCACTTGACGTGGATTATCCGACCACATGACAGAATGCACCTCACACAACGACACCTATGGTGTCATCCTCTGCGCCACATGCAGTACGCCGTCCAATACCAAGTACATGGGGGCGTGTTGCAGGACTATGTCAGTAGTGAAACCCGACCCGTGGTGTTTTGTACGAGGTGACCACGTCGTTATACACCTGCTGCTGTGTCGTCCCCAGGTCACCCTGGCGGCCTGGCAGGAGTTTGACAGTCAGCAGGAAGCGGTGCGGGAGTTTGTGAACAAGGCGCGGGCCGCGTCCGACAGAGACCTGAACTTCAGCAGTCCCGAAAGCCTCGTGGCGGAGCTGAGCCAGGCCAGGGTGAGCGGGACCGACCACTTCCTATGCATCACGCTCTCCATGACACTCACAACTTTAAATAGACCTGAATATCACAAAGTGCAGTTAATTTTTTTTTTTAGGACAAATTGTTGGTGATTATAAAGTCAGTTTAAGCATAAGAAGCATCATGTATCAGAATAAGCGTAACATTACAAGCCACTTCAAACGTGTGTTTTATAGACACATGTGGTTTCGGATTGCCCGTTTGTTTCACCGGCAGAGAATGTGCTCACTCACAGCTGGGACGTGCGTTTCTTTAGGTGTTACTGAAGCAGTGTGAGGCGGAGGTCTCCCACATGAACACTCTGCTGAAGAGGGCCACTGAGATCCAGCTGGGCCCCAGGAACAAGGCCCTGCTCCTGGGCCAGGCGCGGGCCCTCAGCCAGCAGGTGGACCAGGTGGAGGCGGGCCTCAAGAAAGAGTAGGAGACAACGCCTTCCCACCACCATGTCCTCTTGGGACGCCCCTCACCGACTACACTAAACAGAGCAGAACTTACTGTTTTCCATCAGTCACGTCAAGTACATTTAATTAGTTAAGCCCTGTATCACAGTTACAAAAGTCTCAGATCACGTCACATCAGATGACCATGCAAAACCAAATCTGCAATGTAAGGTATAAATAATATGGCCTTTTCATCCCTGAAGAAAGAGCCAGGCCAATCCTCTCTCCACACTTAGTTGTTAAGATTAAAGATTGAGCAGCACTCATGTTGTGTTTAGACTTTCACCTGATACCTGTTGTGACTGGTCTAAGAGGTCGGGGAAGCTCTGTAATGACTCCCATTGATTACAAAAACTAACAGCAGAAGGCAATGCTGTTGCTTCCCAATAACACACTTAGTAATCTTCAGTGGCTACTATTGTCAGGGTGTGTATACCAAAGTATGTGTAGTCCTAGTAGTGTAATAGTATGCCTGTGACGCCCATTCTGATCTAGTGTGGTGACCCTGGAGGGGATGCGAGTGCAGTGGGAGCAGTTTGGGCGTGGCTTTGAGGCCTTCTCCGTCTGGATCTCAGACAAGGAGAAGCAGCTGGACCCCCTGAAGAGCTCCTCCGCCCCTCTGGAGCAGCAGATTAGCACCGTGAAGGTACCGGGGCTTTACCTCAGGGCTGGGTCGCAAGCTCTTGACCCACATCTTCCTTATCTAACAGAAATGTACTCTAGGATGCTTTGTTTGGATCAAAACGTCTGCTCAATTATTACTCATTTGTATTACATGTACCTTTACATGAACAACACTGGAACATTCCCGTTCTGAGGTACGGGATTACCGAAACCACGGTGTGACGTCATGGGCGGTGATCAGAGCCACGGCCGCTCACCCTGTCTCCTCCCCTCCCCTCTCTCCATCCCCGCGTGTCCAGGCCGTGAGCTCGGAGCTCCGGGAGCGGGAGGAGGTCCACTCCCGGCTGGAGGCCGACTCCCAGGCGCTGGGCCAGTTCCTGTCCTCGGGGGAGGCGGCCCGCGTCAGGGCGCGGCTCACCCAGACGGGGAGGTACTGGGAGGAGCTGAGGGAGAGCGTGCAGCAGCTCCAGGCCCGGCTGGAGGAGAGCTTCTCCCACCAGCAGAGGTTCAACGCCAGCCTGGAGGAGGTAACATACAGGGGGGGGAGGAGGAGGACACGGGAGTTGGCGGCTTTTTGAACCATTGTAGTAAAATTATCTCCTCCAAAGTTCTGAGGATCGAGGGGGGGGCAGTTTTTTGGCCATTTCTATTGATTCCTCAAAGTGTAACTGGTGTTTGTATTTATTTTTTTTGTTTTTGTTTGTATTTATTTGCTTGATTACTTTAATGTAGCCTAGAAGCTACAACGACGACACAGACATATTAAGTTGTAGGACTTTCAGTACGTCAGCTTATTTCTGTTTTTGGCAATAATATCGGTCTTACATTGATAACACACTGAGTGTTGTCATTTGGTCATGTTTCCAGGCACAGGCATCACTCATTGGTCTGCACAGTACACTGGAGCAGCCAATCACATCATGCTCCTCGTCATCAGAGACCTACAAAGCTCTTCAAAGCCACACGGTACGTCCCCACATCCTTTTACTGAAGCCTAAACACAGGAAGGGCTAAGCGGCCCCCTTCTGAAGTGAAGGGGATGACAGTCCCTCATCAGCATCTTCTTGATTCTCAGGACGTTGTACATGCGTTGGGACTGCCTTGGCTTTAGAGTTAGGGGTGATGGTTGAGAGTGTGGGGTTAGTGTTCAGAGCTAGGGGTTCGGGCTGAGAGTGAGGTGCTAGGGTTAGGGATCTCTTCGGCCTGCGTGGTAACTCCCCCTCCCCCTCCCGTTGCCCCCCCCAGGACGTGTGCCAGGGCCTTGAGAAGCTGAAGGCGGCCGTGCTGTCCCTGTCGGCCAGCGCCCGGAGACTCAGCGACAAAGAGGAGGCGGAGAGAGCGGCGGCCGCGCTGCAGGCCAGCTACGACGTCAGCGTGCAGCAGGCCAAGGACAAACAGAGCCAGCTGGAGGGGCTGCTGTCGCTCTGGCAGAAGTGAGACACGTGGCGGCACATGGACATGGGCTGGGGTTAAGAGTTAGTCAGGTGGAAGCTACAGTGGTTAGTACTGCTGCCTCACAGCAAGAAGGTCCTGGGTTCGAACCTCAGGGTGTGGGGGGGGGGGGGGGGGGGTTCACGTGGGTTTCCTCCAGGTGCTCCAGTTTCCACCAGACAACCATGTGAGGTTAATACTCCTGCCGCTGCCCTTGACCAAGGCACTAGGCAATAGGCATGCTGCTAGTGATGGGTTAATAGCAGATATCACATTTTGTTTTATACTAATTAGTACTTGTGTAATAAATAATGGTATCTTCTTTGTTGCTGCAGGTATGAGAAGGACCGGTCCAGCTTTGTGTCCTGCTTGGAGAGAAGCGAGTCGCTCTCTAACCCAGAGAGCCGCCGATTCTCCACCGACAAAACCAAACTGATCAGCGAGCTGCAGGACTTACAGGTACACCACAAACCCAATGCCAAATAAAACTAAACCAAACTGATCAGGGAGCTGCAGGACTTACAGGTACACCACAAACCCAATGCTAAATTAAACTAAACCAAACTGATCAGCGCAGGGTACAGCACAAACACCATACTTCTAGTACTAGTACTATACTACAAGTACTATATTATCCTAATGATACGATAGTATCATATAGTACTATACTGCTAGTACTATACTATACTGATAATACGATTACTATACAACAGCACTGATACTACTAGTACTATACTATACTATATTGATACTATGCATATCTACTATACTAAACTGATAATATTATTGCTATACTAAACAGATAATACTAGCACTATACTAAAACAATACTACTATACTACCTCCCAAACACACCTCCTGGTAACATGTGATGAGACGAGGGATCAGATGTGTTCCCCTCTCCCCTCCACCTCCTCCAGGGTCTGCACTCTGAGCTGTGCTCCCTGGAGGTGTGTCACGCGGGCCTGGTGGCCCTGGCCTCCGCCCTGGGGTCCAGCGCCCCCCAGCAGAGGGCCCAGCTGCTCAATGAAGACCTGGGGACCCTGCACACGAGGTGGAGCGCCCAGAACACCGCCGTCCCCCAGAGGTACGGACCGCCTGGGGAAGATCTGCCTCAGGGCGCTGGGGCAGAGGTACTGACCTCCTGGGGCAGAGGTACTGACCCCCTGGGTCAGAGGTACTGACCTCCTGGTTGATCCCTCCTGGGTCAGAGGTACTGACCTCCTGGGTCAGAGGTACTGACCTCCTGGGTGATCCCCCCTGGGTCAGAGGTACTGACCTCCTGGTTGATCCCTCCAGGGTCAGAGGTACTGACCCAGGAGGTCAGAGGTACTGACCTCCTGGGTGAGCCATGCGCCGGGGCACTGGGTTATTCCCGGCTGAATTCTCACATGAACTAACATTGCAAAAAAAAGTCTGATAGTATAGTATATTTTAGATTAGGTATTAAAGGTCCCATGTCATCCTACTTTATGGATGCTTTTATATAGGTGTTAGTGGGGCCCTAATACAGTATTTAATACAGTTCAAGAAATTTAGCCTTGGTGCAGAATTACGGCCACAACGAGCCAGTCCCAAAATGAGCTTTCCACAAATGTGCCGTATTTCTGAGGCGGGTCAAGGTGGAGGATGGGGTTGTGGCCCTGGGCAGCTTGCGGCCACCGTACCATGCGCTAGTTATTACAGTGGATGTATCGCAATGGCTCGGAATCATAATATAATTTGGAGGCGCACACAGCTTTTGGCCGTGATCTGTCAATATTCTAAAACACTCCGGGTGCTCCGGCAGGAGTCCTGGACATATAGATATCATATACATATAGATATCTATATAATGTATATTATCACGGCCGAAAGCTGTGTGTGCCTCCAGACGATATTATGAATCTCAAATAGGGTTGCAAAATCCGGGAATTTTCAAGGGTGGAAACTTTCCATGGGAATTAACGGGAATTTAAGGGAATGAACGGGAATTTATCGGATTATATGGGAATAAACTGGGAATTTTCCAAATTGAAGTTTGGCTATTCATAGGGAACTTAAATAAAGTTGTAAAAAGTATATTTTAATATCATCTTGACTAAAACCATCAGATGCCATTCCAGTACACTTGAATATCCATGCCATTCCTCAATCACATGCACATAGCACACTGCCTGCTGCATGGCTATTGAGACCACTTCCCCTACAGGCACTGGGCATTCCTCCATCACATGTATAGATGATTTCTAGAAGACTGGACCACACTTTTGACTAATTGTATCATTTAGCATGGATGTTTTCTTATATATATGCTTGGATATGATACAATTCGATTACATTACCCTATATTCCCAGTTAGTTCCCCTAAATTTCCATTCATTCCCATAAATTCCCATAATTCCCATAAATTCCCATGGAAAGTTTCAAATATGGAATATTTCCAAATTGTCCCATCTTAACCAGTTTACTGGTTAAGATGGGACACTACTGCGTCAGATTCTCTGACGTCTCTGGGGATTGTTGCTGTTTTTGGATTCCCGGTACTTCCACACTGAGACTCTTAGTGGGGGTTATCTCGGCCATGGTTGAGAAGACCGCTGCCGGGGCACCGGCGGGAGACAATCCTGGGCAACCATCGCGGGCAACATCCCTTTCTCCTCCACGTCGCGGTTCAATCTGGACTTCAGGGAGTCAAGGCCAAAGTTCCTTTCCCCCAATTCCAATTCCTCAACCATGGCCGAGATAACCCCACTACGAGTCTCGTTGTGGAAGTAGCCAGTAGGCCACCAGAGACGTCAGAGAACCCGACGCAGTCTAGTCTTTTCACGAAATAGGAGCTTTACACAAGCTTGCGTTATTGTGTTGCGTGTTATGCGCCTTAATACCAACAGCAGGTTAGCAACGGTTATCCAAATAAAAATAGAAGAAGAACTGTAAAACACTTGTTTTACAGTGTGTGTATTCACACACACACATGTGCCGCTCGCACGGTCATAGCTTATTGGCGGGCCAAAGTCTCTGGGCGGGCAAAGCAGAGAAAGGGGAGGTAACCTGGCCCCATATTCAAAGACAAAGTAGGATACCTAGTGCTCGTTTTACACCTTACGCCATTTCTAGCCACTGGGGGACGATAGGCAGGGTATAGGGGTATTGATATTATTGTTAGAAAACCTCATAAAGAGAAATTGGTTGACATTTTGACAAAATATACAGTAGTTTATATTTCTGTTCAGCTTTACTTTTGCTAATTTAAGCTCTAGTATTAGCACATATTAGCCAGGTTCTAAGTTCAATTTGTTGTTCAAAAGATGAATACTAGTTGTTGTCATGGTTAAATAACTCAGTATTTGTTAAAAGGCCAACACTTATTCTCACATCTTTCTGACATTCTCCTCCACCACCAGGACCCAGGAGCTGCAGAGCCACTTGTCGCAGGTGGAGCAGTTCGACCAGGCTCTGGTCAAGTTCTCCCAGTGGGGCGAGAGCATGCTCTCCACCCTCCACTCCGCCTCTCAGATAAACACCACCCACCTGCCACCGGCCGTGACGCAAGTGAAGGTGAGGAGGACAGCGGTGGCGCTGAAGAACAGAATTCAGTTCTGAGGTCATTGCTTTGAGGACCTCAAAAGACAGACATTATTCCATCGCAGGATGACCTTTCAGGTGCAGAAAGGAATAGCGCCCTCCTGCCTCGGGTTGTGCAACAAACCAAACACAGCAGGACATTGTGACCATGGAACGGTATACTGAAAGTCTCTCTCTCTCTCTCTCTCTCTCTCTCTCTCTCTCTCTCTCTCTCTCTCTCTCTCTCTCTCTCAGGATAACCGAGCCGCTCTCCAGAAGCAGGCGGTCGTGAAGCAGATCCTGGAGCAGCAGACGGAGTGCCTGTGTCGGGCCTGTGAGCCCGGCGACGCCCAGCTCCTCCACGGCCGACTGGAGAACTGCCTCCTGCCCTACCTGGAGGCCCGGCAGGCGGCCGAGCTCCAGCTGGAGTGCCTGGAGCGGCTGCAGGCCTTCCTGCAGACCCAGGGCACGACGGCGGCGACCCTGCAGGGCCTGAGGCAGACGGTGGAGGGCGCGGGCAGCTGGGACCGCGCCCGCGTGGAAGAGCTGCAGCAGGAGCTGTCGGCCGCTCTGCCCGAGGTGGCCCGGCTGGAATCCCTGGCGGCCGGCTTGGACAGCAGCCTCTGCAAGGGCCACCTGCACGTGGGTGACGGCCAGGGGGCGCGTACCTCCTGCCGGCGCATGGCCGACGCGCTGAGCGCCGAGGTGGACGCCGTCCGGAGCCTGCTGGGCTCCAAGCAGAGCGAGGCGGACGCCCTGGGCGCCCTGTGGACCTCCTTCAGGCAGCGCAAGGAGCAGCTGCTGAAGACCGTGGAGGACATTGAGGAGAAGGCCGACCACCAGAGCATGAAGGAGCCCAGCCTTCAGGCTCTGCAGCAGAGGTGAGCGGAGCCCCTGGGCCAATAGGCAATAGCAGCATCGTCACCGTGCTCACGGACGTTATCGCGTTTCAAAACACATCGTGAGATACAGGCGTGGTTGTTAGCAGCGTATTCACGTTCCCATAAGTATGAGCGGGATGTTGCAGCCTTTGACCACCTCCGCCCCCTCCGCCAGGCTGCGTTTCTTCAACCAGTTGGAGGACGAGCTCCAGTCGCACCAGCACGAGGAGCAGTGGCTGAGGGACAAGGGCCAGCAACTCGCCCAGCGCGACGCAGAGTTCGCAGGGGAGGTGCTGCGGGAGATCGGCCTGTTGAAGTCCACCTGGGAGGACACCAAGAGACTCATCTCAGACAGGTACGGGGAGACTGGGGAGATTTAAAGCTGCCTTTTCCTCTATTTTAGTGACATCACAAGTGGGCGTCTCCAGCTAGATGTGTGCTGGATAGATCAGTCTACCAGCCTACCCAGTGGACTGTAGCAAATGTTGCCCATCTATCATTCATACATCTAGGTGGACACGCCCACTTACACCTTGAAACAGTCTTTATAGTTGACCATCTTTACAAACATAACCAAACCGTTGAACCATTCAGCCAGTAAACTGCTCCTGGTGAATAAACAAGAGTAACGCTGTTTTTCTGACAGGCAGGAGCAGTGTGGGGTCCTGGTGGAACTGATGAGAGAGTACCAGGGTCTGAAGACCTCCATCACTGGCATTGTGGAGAGCACAGAAGCTGTGGTGGATATCAGCTCTGCTCTCAAGGACCACGAAGAAACCAAGAGATCCCTATCCAAGGTTGGTCCAACTACCATCATTAGCAATGAAACACACGTTATCCAAGGTAAGTCACATCATGGAAATGCACTGTTCATGCAGGCTGCAGGTTTGGCATCTTTCTCAATGAGTGAGGAAGATGTCGCCCAGGTTGGCTGCAGACATTTAGGATCGAACCAAGATGAGTGAAACACTTTTAGCACTACTGAGTATGGAATATTTGCACCCAGAGATTTGGTTCCATTTAGTAAATCTGTCAAGCTTTCTAAACACCTCCCCCTGCTGCAGACACTTCTTATCTTCAATCTTCATCCTTATAAATCAATGAGTTGTCTGTGTGTCTTCCCTTCTCTTCCCATGTCCTGGTGCAGCATGAGGGGGTGAAGACCAACATGTCTGGTAAGCAGCAGGAGCTGGACCTCTTCTCCAGCCGGGGGAAGCAGCTGCTCAGCGAGCTGAGGATGATCCCGGACTGCGACGCGCAGGTCATGAAGAAGGATGTGGAGACGCTGGTGGATCAGTGGCTGGATGTGAGTGGGATCCTATACAGTATAGGTGAAAGTCTGCTTTATCACTGAGAGAGGCTTTCACACAATGAGAAAAGAAACCTTGACACATGACACATAAGAGAGCTCTCCCTAAACGCATTGAGTTACGAATTAAGGCTAGACATTGCCAAAATGAAAAAGGGCGAAAAGGTAATAAATGTGATCCATCATACCGAATGGTGAGTCATACAGTGTCTTTTCCATATGTATGTAAAATATACATTATAGGGTCACTTAATGCTGTGCTGCCAGTTTAAACAACAGATGAAGTGTCTTACTCTGGGACTCCATGACTGCAGGTGTCGGAGAGAGTGGACGACAACATCGACCGCCTCAGCAAGAGTTTGGTGGTGTGGGAGGAAGTGCGCAGGATCAGTGACGACATCGAGAGCTGGGCCAGCAGCTGTGCCTTAGAGCTGAGTGAAAGTCTGAACAACCTCAACGACAGCCACAAGATGTCCGGCAGGCTGGCTGTGGTAGAGGTAAGGCCACCGTCTTCCATCGCACAGCAGAGCAAATCGTATTGACAGTCGAATAAAAACCAACTAACTTAAGAGAGATTTGTGGTCTCGTGATCGCTCTACAGCTTAGGAAGCCTACTCTCTGTATTGAAAGTTAACTTGGTGGCTCAAGCAAGGGTGTGACAATAATCCAAGTTTCTTTTATTTGCCAGTAAACAAAGGAGGACAAAGACCATTTGGCTGACATCTTCTTCTTCTAGTCTTGGTATATGTCTGGGAAATTATGACCCATAGCCACTGTGTATATTTACAGAAAGAAATTGTGGAGAAAGAGCAGAGACTGAACACCCTTCTGGAGAACGTAGAAGAACTGAAGCAACACAGCGGAGGCCAAGAAACTCCCGCTAAACTACAGGTATAAAATTCCCCATTTCTAAGGCCCAACTACGAGTATACTTGGTGTAGGCCAGCATATTTAAATGTTGCTTTCTTTGTGCCAGGCGCTTGAAGCAGACTTGCAGATGAAGATCAGCAATGTCCACAAGCTGTGTGAGCAGGCGAGGGGGAACCTGAAGGACTTCAGCTCCCAGAGGAAACAGCTAGAGGACTACATTTCCCAGATGTCAGACTGGCTGAAGAGTATGGAAGAGTCCCTGATTTCAACAACCACGGGGTCAGATCCTGAGGATATCTACAGTGTCAAGGTGCAGCCCTATTGCTATAAAGGGGATAGCACATTAGGTAGCGCTGTAGGTTGGTTCTAAACTTTAGGGTTCGTCGGTTCAACCTTCAGCTTTTCTGACAGAAAGTGTAATCTCCCGATGAGCCAGTTGACAATGTTGGGAAAGTTCACTTTCTACATGAGCTAGTTCAAAGTTCAGTTCACAAATTTTAAAATGAACTAGTTCAGTTCAATTAATTTTGAATTAAGTTCATAGTTATTTTTTTCAATATGTTGCTGCAAGCTATTATTTTTCAAAATGCCACAGCCCATATAGAACCACAGATAGCAATTATTTTATCAGTTTTAACACTGAAACTATGGGTCAGATTTCATCTTCATATCCAATTTTGAATCCTTATCCAACCAGGGTTTACATTAGCATTCCCCCATTGTTGCTTTAACGCTTTGTTGCCGTCCATTTAGTCCACACTATAGCATCTTCAGCTTCAGCTTTCAACCCTTCAAAAGGCAAAGGGCCATAAGCCTGCGCCAAACCTGTATTTCCAATGAGTAGAGTGTTAATATGTTATCATTTATCAATTACATTTTCTACTCAATAATGCATATCTTCAGGACCTTACACAATGATATTTGAAAAGTCAGAGAAACCAGTGTTTGAGTTCAAAGCATATTCCCCAATTATAGGATCTCCAGAAAGAGCTCCTGAACCAGCAGGGTAGCATCGATGCTACCAGGGAGAGCCTCAACAACCTGTGCAGAAAGTACCCCTCTGAAGAGCTGGCTGGCCTGGGATCAGCCCTCACCGACCTGATCAAGAGCTATGAGGCCATCAACCAGCTTTCAGCCAGGACGCTGGTGGGGATGCAGCACTGTCTGCAGCAACACTTCAATGGTGAGACAACTCAAGCTGATTCAGTCTGTGGAGACACCTCAACCTGATTCAGTCTGTGGAGACACCTCAACGTGATTCAGTCTGTGGAGACACCTCAACGTGATTCAGTCTGTGGAGACACCTCAACGTGATTCAGTCTGTGGAGACACCTCAACCTGATTCAGTCTGTGGAGACACCTCAACCTGATTCAGTCTGTGGAGACACCTCAACGTGATTCAGTCTGTGGAGACACCTCAACGTGGTTTAGTCTGTGGAGATACCTGGCCTTTGGGACTATATACATAAATGCCTCTCTCTGTTGTTCTCTCTCTTTATCTCTCTCTCTCTCTCTCTCTCTCTCTCTCTCTCTCTCTCTCTCTCTCTCTCTCTCTCTCTCTCTCTCTCTCTCTCTCTCTCTCTCTCTCTCTCTCTCTCTCTCTCTCTCATCAGACCTTGTCCAGGAGTTTCATCGATGGCTCTCTGAACAGAGAGAGATCGTGAAAGAATGCTCTGACCGATCAGGAGACACCTGTGTCGTTGATCGCAAACTCCAGAAGATCAAGGTACCGGTATTCAGTCCCCTTTGAGTAGGACCAAACGCAAACATCGCTAGCTAGTCTATTCAGACAAAACTGAAGGGAGCGCCAACCGGCCGCCAGGCCAAGAACGACATGCGACTTTAGACACAGACTAAAGTCGAGTCGGCTCAGCTCATGAGGTAGAGCGGGTTGACTGGTAACTGGAAGGTTGCTAGTTTGATCCCCTACTCCTCCTAGAGTGTCGAAGGGTCCCTGAGCGAGACACCTCAGGCTGACTGCTCCCGACGAGCTGGCTGTCGCCTTGCATGGTTGACTATGCTGTCGGTGTGACAAAGTGTTTGCTAATCGCTTTGGATAGAGGCGTCTGTTAGATGCCCTAAATGTAAATGTAATGTAACGACACATTGCACAAAGGACTCTGCTCAAGGGGTATGTCGCTGTTCTTGTCCAGGGAGCGATGGAGCGCGTGGAGGAGGGAGAGGTGCGTCTCACGCAGGTCTGTGAGGAAGGGGAGAAGCTGCTCCTCCACCTCCCAAAGGCCAGCGCCGGCCAGGTCCAGCAGAACCTCTCCTCCATCCAGCAGGACTGGGACAGCTTTGTGGAGCAGTGCCGGCAGAACCAGCAGATCCTGGAGGACAGCGCCTCCCTCATGAAGGGGTAGGCCATCCACTCGCTGTCAACACCTACACTATCGTTGAACAGTTTTCAGCTGTGCTAACATAATTGCACAAGGGTTTTCTAATCATCCGTTAGCCTTTTAACAAGATCAGCTAGTTAGAGCCTTTAGAACACAAAAGCTACATAGGTATTCCATGAAAAATCTGCCCTTTCAAGCCAGAATTGTCATTTACAACATTAACAATGTCTAGACTGCATTTCTGATTCATTTAATGTTGTCTTCATCGAAAAAAACAGCTTTTCCTTAAAAAAAACTGAAATTTCTAAGTGCCCCCAAACTATTGAACGGCAGTTACGCAGTTAGTTAGTGCCATATTCCCATGTAGGTAAGTAGGGTGGTAGTTAGTTCTTTAAACTAGACATAGAGAGATAGTAACCTGTGTAGTAAACTAGGTATAGGATGGTAAGTTGGTCGGTAACTACCGATATAGGTAACAACCTAGGTATACTACCTTTGTTAGTATACCTTGCTAGGTCGATTGAGTGAGGGACATGTTGGTTTTTGGTTTCTTTTTACAATTCTAGGGTTAGTTATTTAACTAGTTATATTGTTAAGTTTGCTGCTCATTTTCTGTAAAGTTCTGTCTGGTCAGTCACAATAAGTGCCAGATGATGCTCATGATTTTGGGGTTGGCAGTACATCTCACGTCTCTTGTTTTTAAGATTGAGAGGACCCTTTCTAAAGCCTCTCCCCGTGCTCCCAGGTTCGAGGGCCGGCTGAAGAAGCTGCGCTGGTGGCTGGAGCACATGGAGAAGAGGATGACCACCGACCTGTCTGAGGCCCAGCAGCAGCGAGGCCCGGAGAAGGCCATGCTGGAGCAGGTGGAGGAGTATCAGCAAGAGGTGCTCAAAGAGAGGTACGCACAAAGGCAATCATCAGCTCCCCTTCCATCATCAAAGCACACTACTTCCCCTCTTTTTCTCCCGTTTATTGGGGTCCGGATAGCGCAGTGGACCCCCAGCTGGAAGTTACCTTGGTGGTTTGCTCCGGATAAAAGCACTTAGATTGTGCGTGCCACCCTCCCAGGGACTCGTTTGAGCGCTTGTGCCAGGAGGCGCAGGCCCTGAACGAGGGCGGGCGCGGCGACGGCAGTGAGACGCGGGTGTCGGCCCAGCTGCAGTCCCAGCAGCAGGCGCTGCTGCGGCGCGCCCGCGAACGGCTGCGCAGCTGCCAGCTCACCCTGCAGGAGCAGCAGGCCTTCCAGGACACCCTGCAGAGCACCTGGTCCTGGCTCAATGGGGCCCAGGAGCGCCTGGCCTCGCTCGATAGCACCGTGGGCAACAAGGAGACGCTGGAGAAGAGGCTGGGGCTCGTACAGGTTAGTGGAACGAACCCTTTGCTGTTTGTCTCGTTGTGATCTTGGGATATCATTAGTGATCATTAGTATCATATATCATACCACACAAGCTTTAAGGGAAACCAAACACTCAAATAGTTCCATCTCAGACATAACCCTATTCCTAATCAATTAGGCCGCATAGCTCAGGAGGTAAAGGAAGCCTACACACAACCATCTAAAGTGCTGAATCCCTACAGCAAACAACAACCAAAACAAAAGCCTAACGGAATCTTCCACCGCACGTAGGGCCTGACCACACGGTTTACAAATGAGTCGTCCACCCGTGAAGCGGTTCTGATGTGGTGTGCATGATCTGGTTAAGAAAGGTCAAGAATCCTCGTATCAATCCAGTGTGCTCGGTTCTCCGTCAGGATATCCTGCTGATGAAGGGCGAGGGGGAGGTGAAGCTGAACATGACCGTGGGGAAGGGAGAGCAGGTCCTGAAGCACAACAGTCCGGAGGGCCAGGAGGCCATCCGCTCCCAGCTGCAGCGGCTCAAGGATTCCTGGGCCAACATGCTGATGACCTCCATGAGCTGCCACAGGTGAGGAGACACAAGCCTCTGCTGGGCCCTGCTGGACTGACCCTCTCTACCAACGGCTTCTGAGGTCTTTCTATATTCATTGATTGGCATTGTAGGCAAGGCGAGGCAACTTCATTTATATAGCACTTTTGAAACACGAGGCAGACCTAAAGTGCTTCACATAGAAACATTGTCATACAATAAAATAAAATAATGGATAAGTAAAAGATAACATAGACAGAGTTAAAAAATGAGCAAAATATATAGAAAATAAAGGCAAAGAAAAAAGAATTCGAAAGTGCAATGTATTTAAGAACAGATCATGTATCTCTCTGGTATCCTGTCAACATTGCTATGCTGATGCGTGTCATCAGCATAGCAATGATGGTCGATATTGTTATTTTGCATGATTTGACCTAGTGAGAACATGTAGATGTTGAATAAAGAGGGTCCTAAGATTGAACCTTGTGGGACTCCACATGTCACGTTGGTTGATTCTGATACAAAGTCGCCAATGGAAACAAAGTAGTTCCTATTTTGTAGGTAGGACCTGGTCCTATCCAGGTGATTCAACCTGTGAGTACAGCCACCTGCCAGGGCAAAAAACCCTTTAGTTGCCATTTAGTTGTCCTTCAAAGGCAAAAATACCCCAAGAGAGGTGCACTGTCCAACTATCCATAATGTTGCATGATAATTTATCATCATGTTGACCAACTGTTCTCAACTACTTTTGCAATTTTGGGCCAATTTTTTTCAAATGCGGAAACGGACAAGCAACAAAAACTTAAACCATTGCGGACATGTTCAAATGCAATGAGAATGCAATGAAACAGACAGGGAAACAGGGAAACAGGGAAAACCAAAAATAGGTTGATTTCGTTGATCTTTGATTTCCCATTCGTCCCCCCCCCCCAGCCGCCTGGAATGGACAGTGGCCCAGTGGAGCTGCTACCAGGAGAGCCGGAGCCAGCTGCAGCAGTGGCTGGAGACGGTGGAGCAGGAGGTGAGCGTGAACCTGCCCCAGCAGCCCGGGCTGAAGGAGAAGGCCTCCCTGCTGGAGCGCCTGCGGGCCGTGCAGGCCGACGTGGAGGCCCACGCGGGGGTGCTGTCGCGCCTCACCGAGAAGGCAGTGGAGCTGCACGAGAAGACCGCCGACCAGATGTTCGGACCGGAGCAGAGGGCAGAGCTCAACGTCCACTTTGCCGACCTCTCCTCCGTGGTCAAGGTGGGAAAACAAAGAGGGCTGGTAGGGGTTAAATAGTATGTGGTATATTTGACGTACATGGTTCGTCCTAGGTCAACCTCACTGTCCAAGAACTACGAAGTAAACAAAGTGCTAGTTTACTAGCAGTTTTTTCAGTGACCTAGCATTTAAATAATTAAAGTGAAGTACAGGGCACTGTATACACAGTACAAGTCTAATGGAACCCTGAAGAAGGTAACAAATAAACAAAGACGAACAAATGCCTGCTACTATGTTACACTAAACTTGTATCTTTCCAAAATCTTGGCGTTCTGCTAAATCCCCCCAAAATAATAACCGTCTTCCTGCCCTCACTCAAAGGGCAAAGTGCACTCCATGGAGGGTATTGTGTCCGAGCACGAGCAGTACCTGGACGCTGTCCGGGACTTCAACGACTGGCTCATCTCGGCCAAGGAGGAGCTTCAGCGCTGGTCGGACCTGTCTGGAGACACCACTTCAATAAGGAGAAAGCTGTCCAAGGTGCAGGTACGGATCAACGCCTGCTGAGGAGTGACCGGGCCAGTGGGTCTAACTGGGTAGACCCGGTCAACAGGTAGACCCGGTCATGTGGTAAGTGGTCGTCCACTACCGCGTCTCTGGGAGTCCTGAGGAGTCCTCGAGCAAAGACGCCAAACTCAAAAGCGGAAACCTGCACCGAATTGAATTCCGTGTACATTTTCTCTATACCAATTTCAATGATTCTGATTCTGACTCAATGAGCTAGTCGACGTCTTGTATCCCCGCTACCACTGCCGCCGATGTGCGGCTTAGTGGCTTGACGTCTACAGCTGCTTGAACCAGAGGTTCAGGGCACAGGGCTGCAGCTAATCCCGTTCCGGACCTCCTCCATGCAGGAGCTGCTGGACTCAAAGCAGCGGGGCAGGGAGAGGCTGAGCCGGGTTCAGCGCAGTGGCGCGGCGGCCCGGGACCACACCGGCTCCGGGGGCTTCGAGGCCGTGGAGCGCGAGGAGGCGGCCCTGCTGTCGTCGTGGGAACAGTGGGAGCGCGGCGCCCTGCAGACCAGGGCTGGCCTGGAGACCTCCCTCTCCCAGATCGCCAGCTCCGAGCAGGAGTTCAGCGTTCTGTCATCTCGGCTGGGGCAGGACCTGCACGACTTCGGTGCCCAGCTCCATGACTGCCGCCTCAGGCTGGCCCAGTGCGAGGGAAAACACAGTGGGGAGGAGTGTGTCAAGGCCTGGCAGCTGGCAAAGGTCTGTTTCAGATTGTCTGGATTTAAGCAGGCCCGCTTCGGGCATAGGACCAGTTGTTCCTATGTGTTCCTAAGTTATCACAGGAAGGAAGGTACTGGTATAGCTCGATCTATACCAGTACCTTCTTGTCAGATCCTTATGAATCCTAAATACATTTGCCAGGATTCATCTGACCTCTCTGACATCCTCTGTCTTGTCCTTGAGTGGTTGAACTCGATCTTTAACAGCCTTTGACAAGTCATCCTATAAATGAATGCACTATAGCGAATATAGCCTGAGTCTGAATTTATGATGGATGGGCGTTCGAAATATGAATGCAGAGACAGGATGGAGTGTATGTGGTCATTGATCTCCAGGTATTGATCCTCATTTCCGTCACTCCCAGGCCACGCTGGCGGACCTGGTGAAAGCTGAGCCCACGTCAGAGAGTTTGAAGACTCAGCTCAATGACCTATGCCGGTTCTCCAGAGACCTGGGCAAGCTGTCAGAGAAGGTGTCTTCCCTCATTAAAGAGTACAACAGGTAGGCCAAATAAACCAGGGAACCCCAACGCGACCGGTAGGCCCAATACAACTGGTAGCACTATGAGAATTATTAGGTATACCCAATATAACCAAGAATGAAAACAATCTGGAGCAAACCAGCAAATAGTCACTGATCACACACTTCACCGGCAATTGAAACACAAATTTGGTGAATTGTGTTATTCATGCATCCATTATTCGTTAAGCCCCATTGGGGATTAACCGTGTGATTTGTAGCCAGCCACTGATGCCGGAATCACCCGATTGTATTTCTTAAAGACGGCAATGGCATGGCTTTGTATTCCAGTCTCAGCCTCCAGGCCTCCAGAGGGTGCCAGAGTAAGGAGAAGCTGCTGGACCAGGGCTTCCGCTCGGCCTTCAGAGAGTTCCAGCAGTGGCTGGTCAACGCCAAGATCAACACTGCCAAGTGTTTCGACGTGCCGCAGAACCTCAGTGAGGCGTCCTCCAGCCTCCAGAAGATCCAGGTAAATGGAAACATACCTGATTCTATGAAAAAAAATTGTGCAATGTGTGTTGATCTTTCAGTTGATTAAAATTAGGGATCGACCGATATATCGGTCGGCCGATATTATCGGCTGATATTATCGGCCGATATTCGCGTTTTTTACGTGTATCGGTATTCGCGTTTTTTACGTGTATCGGTATCGGCAGATACGCGGCTGATTTTCGCCGATATATATATATATATATTTTTTTTTTTACCTCACCTGTTTTTAATATTTGTTAAATATTGCTCATCTAATTTTTCTTACTTGTTTTACCTCACCTGTTTTTACTATTTGTTAAATATTGTTTTTTATATTGAAGTTCAATAAATGTTCCTTTTTTTAAATTGAGACTTGTAACATTTGTTATCAGTGTAATTTTTATGATTGAGGGAGCAAAAGCAGTATCGGCTCTAAATATCGGTATCGGCTAAGGCTGATGAAAAAATATCGGTATCGTATTGGCCCTAAAAAATCTGTATCGGTCGATCCCTAATTAAAATGCTGATTCAAAAGACTAATTTTATGATTATGATTTTGTGGTGTTCTGATTGAGAGTGTACATATGAAGTGTACTTGACCCCAGTGTGTGCTCCCTTTTCCCCAGGAGTTCCTCGGTGACAGGGAGAAGGGCCAGAGCAAGGTGAATGGTGTGCTGGTGAGCAGCGAGCTGTTCATCAGCGTGGCGGCAAAGGACAGGGTGGAGGGGGTGCGGGCCAAGACCAACAGCGCCCGGGACGACTGGAAGAACCTCATGTCCAACCTGCACAGCAGAGAGACGAGCCTACAGGTGAACCACTGAAAAGCATCTCTCCTCCAATGAAGATTGATCTGCTTCATAACCAATCAGTTGTTATTGATATCCTTCATAACCCTTCAGATATTATTGATCCTCTTCATAACCAATCAGGTGTTATTGATATCCTTCATAACCATTCAGATATTATTAATCCTCTTCATAACCAATCAGACGTTGCTCTCCTCAGAACCTAGTATGTCAGATGAAGGACTTTGAGACGAGTGCCGAACCACTCCAGGGTTGGCTGAACGTAACAGAGCAGGCAGTGCAGGAGAGCAGCACACGTCTCCATGATCTCGGAGCCAAGAAGCAGGAGCTCCATAAACTGCAGGTAATGTATCCAAGCAGGTCATTGATTCTGGTAGTGGACCTTCACCCCACTCCACCCCGAGAGCCCGGTTCACCCCTCACGACCGCCTTTAACCAGCTCTCCATTTCAACTTCCAACAGCTTTAGAACAGTTTAGAACCTCCACAATGATAGCCGAGGCTGTTTCCAGTAGCAGACACTAACTAACTAACTTTCTTTTTAAGAATTCCTGCCATTATGTTGCTCATATCTGCTGAGCAGTCAAAGCTCTCTCTACTCTTTAATGTCCAGTGTTTAGCAATGTCTGCAAAAAGAATAGCCTTGCGCCATGCTCTGACCACCATCTTGCATCTCAGAGTGCTTGGTTCAACTTGCCTTTGCAGGCCATTTCTCTCTTCGTTCACATGTTGCACACTGCTAACCCTCCAATGCTTGTCAACATGTTTAACTGTCCCTGGTGTTTCTTGTCTCTTGTTCCTTCTTGCTTGCATGCCTCCCCGTTAACATGCTTGTGCTCTTCCAGTCCGTCCTGGAGGAGTTAGCCTCTCAGGATGTGCACCTGAGCAGACTCAGGGAGAAGGCCCAGCTGCTGTGGGACGAACATGCTGCCGGCAAGGGCTTTATGCACCATGTGTCTCAGCTCTCCGCCCAGTACCTAGCTTTAACCAACCTCACCAAGGTACGGTATCGCCCGGCGCCCCTGTCTCGCCTACGGCCCATGTTCGCTAAGTCTTCTTGTCTTGTGTGCCTACTTGTCTCTTGCTCCCTCTCTGTCTTCATCTCTGTTGTTTTTAAAGATCAGAAGTAGAATTTCTAAGCTAGGAACACATGGCCCAAGTCTATTGAGCACTCAGGTTAACCTTAAAACATCCACTGCACTGACTGATGACTTGTGTGAATACACACGGTGTATGTGGCACTGCCAGTTAATTCACAGAGATAATAAACAACTTTGACTTGCATATCCAGTTGCACAGAAAATATAAAGAAATGTTGCAATGTGTCAAGAATGTACCTACCATGCTCTCTTATTTGTCTGTTAGTCTGTTAAAGCTGAACTTGTTACTGGACAAAAAAATGTTTTTCGACACCCAAACTCTGCCCTGTGGATCTCCTCTGGAAGAGCGATCGCGTGACAGGAGACAGCAGAGCTACAGTCAGCCTGGACGGAGCTCTTCCCTCTGAATCATTATTTAACCTCAAAAGACAGAGCAAGAAGCAAGATGATAATATCGAAAGATCCTTTTTTATCAATTGTACATTTTACAGAGGATATTCCAGCAGATAATGTTCCTGACTGAACATATCCAATACTATAAAACAGTACATCCGAAATACTAGGTTGTCTTGATTTGTCTGGAGAGCAAAACTTCTGGGACGATCACTTCTGTTCCGCGGTTCTTGCAGGAGAAGGCTTCAAGAATTGACAGGATAGTCACCGAACACCAGATGTTTGCCCAGGGGCTCAAAGAGCTGCAAAACTGGGTGACCGACACTAGCCACATGCTGCAGACCTACTGTGCACCCACCGCAGACAAAAACGTCCTTGACAGCAGGATGATCAAACTGGAGGTAATGAGTAATTGTCAGTGGTGTGGAGGGAAACATTTGGGGATACGCTTTTGGGTAAACCCTCCATGATCATTAATGCTGCACTTCTAACATCCATGGTTCCCAGGCCTTGCTCTCTGCACGACAAGAGAAGGAGATCCAGCTGAAAATGCTGACCACCAGGGGAGAGTCTGTCCAGAGGAACACGTCGACGGAGGGGGTTCCAGTGGTGCAGAAGAACATACAGGACCTCAAGGACTCCTGGGATGCGCTCCTCTCTGCCTCCATTCAGTGCAAAAGGTTTCTTCAATTTTTTATGTTGCAATCTTAAGGCCGAAAAAAGTGAGATTCTTAAGTTTGATCTTACTTTTCCAGGGTTAAGAAGTAACATCCATTGGGATAACATGAAGTTGCATATGATGCCGTGGCCTCCTCGTGCTACCTCTTTGTCCTCTTCCTAAGCACGTTGTTTGATTATCTCTGCAGTCAACTGGAGGGATCCCTGTCTCAGTGGACAAGCTACCAGGAGGACGTCCAACAGTTCGTGGCCTGGATCGAGCAAGTGGAAGAGAGCCTGGAGTCTGGGACTAAACCCTGCTCGGAGATGAGAGACAAAAGTGCCAATCTGGGCAAAGCCAAGGTAAAGAAAAGCACGTACTTAAGTATCTATTTTCTTCTTCAGAGTACCTTCTTAATTAGATGTACTGTATATACTGGAAAAGTATCTTCCTCTTCATCAAATATACGCTTTAGTCCCCTTCTTAAAACTATATTCATCAAATGTAAATACTTTCTTCGATCTTCGAAATGATATTCATCAAATGTATAGAACATCCACATCTACTTAGAATGATATTTGTCTTCTTAAAAATGAGCACTTAGTCCCACTTTCGTACATTTTTTTTCTCAAACTGTCGCACAGATCCGGCTAAGCCACCGATACATTACTTCAGAGAATTATGCTGAGGGCAGAGTCACCATTCAACAATATCTCCCCAACAGACCAGAGAGTTACTTGCTGAACGTATTCACATTACTTACAATTATAACCCAAGACCTGTTTCCTATGATCATTCCTAGCTGCTCCACGAGGAAGTGCTCAGCCACAGTGCCTTGCTGGACACCATCAGCCTGAAAAGTGCCAATATGGCCGAACACTACGTCTCACAGCTGGAGCTGCAGGACCTGCAGGAGCGCTACAACGCTGTCAGAGAGAACGCCATGGTATCATAAGAAGCAGATATTACTTACTTTTGCTAAATAAGGCTAATGGGTAACTGTGGCCAACAATCTATAGTTGGGAGTTGATGTTTCTTAGTGTGCAAGCAAATCTTTAGGCACGTCAAGAGTCTGGCATTGTACCATTATTGCTAGAGCCAGAGGACTTCCTTTAAAATTTCCAAAGGCTTTCAAAAAGCATTTGTAGCTCATGCTGGGCTCATTTGGGTTATGCGTTGGCGCTGACGAGGTGCTCTCCCCCCCCAGATGGCGGTCGGTACGGCGGAGGAGCTGGTGATGTCCCACCACGAGTACCAGCGGGCCCTCCAGGTGTTCGAGGACTGGCTGGAGGAGGAGCAGGAGAAGCTGAGCTGCTACACCCAGCTGGAGGGAGACGTGGACACGCTGGAGGAGACGCTCCAGAAGCTGCAGGTCTCGAATTAATAACTTTTGTTTCCCCTACAGTTTGTTCTTCTTTTTAATTTTCTTCTTTTTCTAAAGAATATATATTTTTGCATTGTCAAGGCAAATAAACTGTAGATATCAAAAACATATTGAATGTTCATCAAAAGCATACGATGTCTTGCTCCATGAATATCTTCTTCCTTATGAAATAATAATTTTTATCCTCTCCTATTCCATTATACTTAAAATAAAAATCAACATACTCATTCAGCCTCTTCAAAGTTGCCAAATTGACTTTCTCTTCATATATAAGAAGAGAACGTCTCTTTATATAACTAATAGTCCTTTGCAAGTTATTGGTGATGAATTTGTGGTGGCTGTTATGTTTATCATTCATCCTCTTCTTCTAAAATAATGATATTCTGCCCCTTGTAGTTATTTTTCTGTTAATAATTGCCTTTCCGATGATATTGTGTCCATTACGACATTATTGTTATGAAAGCTAAAGTCGACCCTCTGCTGCTGAATACAGGAACTGCAGCTGCACTGCACAGAGGGCCAGGCCCTGCTCAACAACCTCCTTGTGTGCCGGGAGCTGGTCACCCCGTGGGGGCTGCCCCAGATGGAGGAGCGAGCCCTGGAGATGGCCCAGCAGGAGTGGCGGCTGTACCAGGGCCGACTGGGGGACACCAGGGCCCAGCTCAACAGCGCCCTAGCAAAGCTGCGGCAGATGGAGCAGAAGTTCCAGCGACTGGACAGCTGGCTGAGGGGCATGGAGACCAAAGGACAGCTGCGTGGCCATCGCAGGTCCGACCGCACCACCAAGGACGCTCAGCTGGAGCTGATTAAGGTTGGTTGAATCATTGACCCTGAGGAACCCAGAAGTACAGCATTGCTCGTAATGCTGCCGTAGTCGAACACCTGTAGGAGTCAAATTGCTGCTGTAGTCGAAATCCTGTAGTAGAATGATGGCATAGTTTAAATGCTGCAATAGTCGTAATGCTGCAGTATTCATAATGATGCAACAGCTAATAATAATTGATTTAATTTATGTAGCGCTTTTATTGACACACAAAGAAGCTTTACAGTGAAGGGGGGGACCTCACTCACCACCACCAGTGTGTAGCACCCACTTGGGTGATGCACGGCAGCCAATGATGTCGTTGTTGAACTCAGGCTGTAGTCAAAATGTTGAAATGCTGCCATAGTTTAAATAGGATGCTGTAGTCAAAATTAGGCTGTATTCAAAGTAAGGTTGTAGTCTAAATGAGGCCGTACTCGAAATGATGCCTTTGTTGAAATGGTCAAAATCAGGCCGTTGTAGAATTTATGCCTTGGTCAAAATGATGCCTTTATAGAAATGCATTCATAATTCATATTATCGTGTTGAGTAAATGCTTTAGTAATGGAAATGCTGATGAGCCGAAATGCTACCTTAGTGGAAATGAAGCCTTTGTCAAAATGCTGCTGTTGTCAAAATGAGGTAAATAAAAATATGGCATTGTAGAAATTATGTAATAGTAGAAATTATGCCATGGTCGAAATGCTGCCATAGTTGAAAGAATGCTGTCGTTGTACTGATGCTTAGGGTTGAAATTATGCCTTACTCAAAATTAGGCGGTAGCCAAATGCTACCTCAGTCTAAATCTTGCCATAGTCAAACTGTTGCTGTTGTCATAATTAGGTTGTTGTCCAAATAATCCTGTCGTCGAAATCTGGCTGTAGGCGATATGATGGTGTTGTGGATAAGCCGCTGTCGTATAAATGCTGCCGTTGTTGCAATGCTGCGGTAGTTGAAAGAATGCCATTGTTCTAGTGATGCTGTGGTCTAAATGATGCCTTAGTCAAATAGTTACTGTAGTCAAAAGGAGGTTAACCAAAAGCTCCTTTGGTCAAAATCAGGCGATTGTCGAAATCAGGCCGTAGACAAATTGATGTGCATCCATAGTCAATATTATTGCCTTGTAGATAAGCTGTTGTTGTTTAAATGCTCCCGTCATAGAAATTCTGCCTCAATTGAAATTCTGCTGGAGTCTAAAGTATGCCGTAGTTGTACTGATGCTGAGGTCCAAATGCTGCCTTACTCAAAATTAGGCCGTGGTCGAAAAGTTGAAATGCTGCTGTTGTTGAAATGCTGCCGTAGTTGAAAAGATGCTGTTGTTCTACTTGCTGATGTTGAAATGCTGCCTTACTCGAAATTAGGCCGTGGTCGAAATTATGCAGTTTTCAAAATGAGGTTGTTGTCCAAATGGTCCTGTGGTGGAGATCAGGCCATCGTAGAAATGATGCCTAGTCAAAATGATGCCTTCAAAGAAGTGCTTCCATAGTCTATTGCGTTGTGGATAAGCTTCTGTATATGGTCCCGTAATGTAAATGCTTCCTTAGTCGAAATGCTGCCATATTGGAAATTAAGCCTTTGTCAAAATGCTGCTGTCTTCAAAATGAGGTGAATGTCATTGCATAAATAAAATTATCCCATCGTAGAAATGCTGCCATGCTGTGGTATGTATCCAGCAGTATTTCAACTGCTGGAGTTGAAATACTGCCATAGTGGTACTGAGGCAGTAGTCTAAATTCTGCTATGATCGAAATGCTGCCATAGTAGAAATGATGCCATAGTAGAAATGCTACCGTAGTTGAAACAATGATGTT
Source organism: Gadus chalcogrammus (assembly GCF_026213295.1). Taxonomy (NCBI): domain Eukaryota; kingdom Metazoa; phylum Chordata; class Actinopteri; order Gadiformes; family Gadidae; genus Gadus; species Gadus chalcogrammus. The sequence continues at coordinate 5,014,839 of NC_079416.1, read as the reverse complement.
GTTGTACTGATGCTCAGGTCGAAATGCTGCCGTACTCAAAATTAGACTTTGGTCAAAATGATGCTGTAGTCAAAAGTTTGCTTTAGTCAAAATGAGGAGATGTCCAATTGATCCTGTGGTCGAAATTAGTTTGTAGTCGATATGATGATGTTTGTGACAAGCCACTGTCGTAGAAATGTAGAAATGCTGCAGTCAAAATGATGCTGTAGTATATTATCTTGAATTGAGTGTGGATATCGAGATAACGGCCATGAAGGCTTTGTAAGGGTGCAGAGTGTCAGCCTATAACAATGCAATGTGTCCCCTACTAATACACTAATGTTATTGTGCATTCTTTCTGGGTTCAGAGCTGGCAGGAAGAGGTGCTTGTCTACCAGGAGGAGATGGAGGGCCTCAGTATTCTGGCCCAGCAGGTTCTGGATGAAACCCACATCACTAGTCGGATCAGCACCAGAGCCACCCAGATCACAGCCCGATACCATGCACTGCTTCTGCACTTACTGGTACAGTAACTATAACGACCGAAAACACTGAGCTTTGTCCCACATGCAGACACCCACTTGTGTGCGTTGTCGCATAGAGTAAATGTTTACCAGTTTACTAGTACAAATGCCATGTTGCCAGATTTGATAGACCTGAGTAAACTGAATCTATTAGGAATTTTAGGACGGCTTACAAAAAGCTTAATAAATACAGCAACATTTGTTCAAACCCGATCGCAGAACAGGGGGTATTAAGATGAGGTTCTGTAAAAAGAGGGCAAGAACGCATTGGATCCTCTGTCCTTTTGTCCTGTAGGAGACCATCAAGCAGCTCCAAGAGGAGGTGTCTTGCATTGAGGATGCCCAGGGTGTCTTGGGCACCTTCTCTGATTGGCTGAGCATGTCCCAGAACAGTTTCAGCACCGTGGCCAGCTGCATCGATGTGGTGGACCGCGTAGCCATGGAGAGAAAAATGAAGAAACTTGAGGTATACCGTTGCAGCCATCTTGGCTCAGATGTGCCCTTTTCCCTATGCATCTTGATGCTGATATCTTTGCACAAATTGATATTGTGCTCTGCATTCACATTGTTCAAAAGCATCATTACAATGTCACAAAATACCCCAAAATCCAAGTGCAGAAATGGAGATTGTGACTGGACCCTGTGCCCTGGATGTCAATACTGCAGTTTCGAATGTGGTATCCCAGTAGCCTCATTCTGGAAAATAACATATCTGCTCTCTCAGGCTCTGCAAGGTGACTTGGAGCAGGGACACAACTTCCTGAAGACCTTGCGGGAGAAGACCGACCGAGCCCTGGACTACCTGGAGGAGCGGGAGGCCGGCCAGCTCCGGGAGGAGGTGGACGGCCGCCTCGGCCAGCTGGAGGAGCTGACGGTGGCCCTGCGCGCCCAACACAGCTCCCTGGAGAAGTGCATCTCCCTTTCCAAAGACTTCCTCGACAAGTACAAGGCCCAGTCGCACTGGGTCACCGACACCCAGAACCTCCTGGGCTCCGCCGTTGAGCCCAAGGCCGAGCTGTACCAGAAGAAGGCGCAGCTGGCCAAGTACAAGGTAGCTTAGCTGATGCTGTGCTTAGCTATTGTTGAGGTAGCTTAGCTCATGCTGTACTTAGCTATGGTTTAGGTAGCTAAGCTCATGAGCATTATGCTTAGCTATTGTTTAGGTAGCTTAGCTCAAGCTGTGCTTAGCTATTGATAAGGTAGCCAAGCTAATGAGTAGGTAGCTTAGCTATTGATAAGGTAGCTAATCTCATGAGCATTAAGCTTCGCTATTGTTTAGGTAGCTTAGTTCATGCTGTGTTAGCTATTGATAAGGTAGCTAAGCTTATGAGCATTAAGCTTAGCTATTGTTTAGGTAGCTTAGCTCATGCTGTGCTTAGCTATTGATAAGATATCCAAGCTAATGAGTAGGTAGCTTAGCTATTGATAAGGTAGCTAATCTCATGAGCATTAAGCTTCGCTATTGTTTAGGTAGCTTAGTTCATGCTGTGTTAGCTATTGATAAGGTAGCTAAGCTTATGAGCATTAAGCTTAGCTATTGTTTAGGTAGCTTAGCTCATGCTGTGCTTAGCTATTGATAAGATATCCAAGCTAATGAGTAGGTAGCTTAGCTATTGATAAGGTAGCTAAGATCAAGAGTATTAAGCTCATCTATTGTTGAGGTAGCTTCGCTCATTCTGTGCTTAGCTATTGATAAGGTAGCTTAGCTAATTAGTAGATAGCTTAGATATTATTTAGGAAGCTTAGCTAATGCCGTGCTCAGCTTTTGATAAGGCAGCTAAGCTAGTGAGTAGGTAGCCTAGCCCTTAGAGACTAAATGCACATGCACACAATATCTAATGCCTCCATCCATGTTTTAAATGTGTGCTTGTTAATAGACTGTCCAGCAGACGGTCCAGTCCCACGAGTCTGCAGTGAGATCAGTGGTTGAGAAGGGAGAGGCATTGCTGGAAACTGTCCCGGACCCGACTGTCCGAGACAACATGAAGAGACTACAAGCAGACTACCAGGACCTCTGCACAGCTGCAAAGGTAGGCTGCAAGCCCTGGCAATCTTTGCATACAAAACAGTATAGTAGGCCTTCGGTGTTAACCTAATGAAATAAGTGACACTTGTTTGCTCCCTTACCCAGACTCTAGGTTTTCAGAAGGACACTGAACCAGTAAACATGATCATAGCGAATGAGGATGTTTAGCATTTCCTGAAAAGGCAATGTTTACCTTCTGCCAACGCGTATCCACAGTTCTATGATCCGTGAACGTACCTTCGTTGGCTAGGACTTCCATCGTCGTCCAAATGCCCGTTAATAGACAAAGTTACAGAGTAGTCAAAACCACCCACAGAGGTCAGCCCTGTGCATTTGTCTTCCACCGAATGCTTGTGAGCAGGAGGCAAGCATCAACAAACGGGTTTACTAAAAGAACCTAGGTGGTGCCCTCCCCCCCTCCCCTAGTTTATAGAACTCAGCACCACAGTCCCATTAAGTAACCCACAATGCATTTCCACAAGAGTTGTACACCCTTACAGATATAGATACTCTAGACATCAATGGATAATTACAAAAAGTAGCCAACACTGATTCATCTCAACCCTCCTAACCAAAAAACCAAAACTGTCATTTTTATTGGACAATACCACACACCTTCTAGATCCAGTGTAGTCCCTCACCTTCTTGCTTGCCTTCAGTCACTCGCCCTGTGGGATGTGTATGAGGCTGTGCTGACTCACTGACTTGATCTCCAACTCAGAGCCAGGTGCTGAGCCTGGTGGAGTGGGTGAAGGAGCACGAGGACTACAACAGCGAGCTCCAGGAGGCAGACAAATGGCTCCTGCAGATGTCCAGCCGGCTGGTGACGTCGGACTCCATGCAGACCAGCAGCATGGAGATGGCCACCCAGCAACTGGCTCGCCATAAGGTCTGCCTCCCCACAGAGTCCTGAGATAATATAGATCAGGAAAGAAAGAAACAAAAACTGTTGGAATCTAATATTACAAAAGAAAACGACAATGGATCCAAAAGTTGTGATAGTAGGCCTTACTTACTTACTTCAATGGACCAATCGGGATACCATAAAGAACCGCCTGACTTAACAACTTTCCAAATATCCCCCTTCATTCACCTGGCGTTCCCAGGCGATCATGGAGGACATCGCAGGCTTTGAGGAGCGCCTGGGCAGCCTGAAGCAGAAGGGAGAGGGCCTGGTTGCCAGCTGCACGGAGCACGTCCAGGCCAAGATCAGCCAGCAGGTCCAGGCCCAGCAGCAGGGAACCAGAGACAGCTACTCTGCCATCTGCAACACGGCCCAGCGGGTGAGAGCCAGACCTGGGTTTGTGGTGGGGTCGGAGTAGATCAAACTCACACACACACATGGTGCATCCCAACCCTTACTGAAGCCTTCTGCAGTAGACCAAGCTCACACCTACTATACATTTCAGCTGATTGCCTACCGAATGACCTCACAAGCGACTACAGGCACTGTGACATCATCAGAGTGCTGTAGGGTTTTAAGGACCAGACGCTGACCTGCTTAATGCAGCTACACCGATGCAACCCCTTTTCAGGCCCTCCTTTCTCAGCTTGTCGGTCCGCAGTGTTACCAAAGCTTGGCTCGGGATCTCAACTATCACCAGCCCTTTTCAAGCCCCCCTTACACGCATTCTCCTCTTGTGTTTTGTGTCCTACCTCTGCCTTTAACCATGGGTTGTTGATCCGCAGGTCTACCAGAGCCTGGACCGCGAGCTCCAGAAGCATGTGAGCCACCAGGACACCCTGCAGCAGAGCCAGACGTGGCTGTCTGCTGTGCAAGAGGAGCTCCAGCTCCACCAGCACCAGCCGCCCTCTGGTCTTCAGGAAGCCCTCAAGCAGGTGCGTTCTGCCGGACGACCCCAGTGCCCTGAGACGCAGGCTTTCAGAGCGGCCACATGGCATCACGATGGAACCCGACAGGGCTGAGCCAATGGGGAGCTTCCAAATCGTTTGGGTCCGTTGCCATGACTGCTAGAAATCATAACACAGCCGTTATGGCAACGGAATCAAGTGTTTGGACCCTATCGTCAGAATGTTTGGAATTTGTAGTTTAAAACCAGTTTGGGTCTAGTTTATTGTCCTTCTTGTCAGGTTAAAACTACAATCTCTTGTATAAGCAAAGTAACTTCCAAACTTCCAATTGAGGAAGTAAGACGATCAAACAAAGTGTATTGAGAGCCATGAGCAGGCTGGTTGGTGACTGACGCAAACCATATGGGGTCCTAACTGATTTCAACCATGTTCTTTCTGATTGTATGTATGTGTGTGTGTGTGTGTGTGTGTGTGTGTGTGTGTGTGTGTGTGTGTGTGTGTGTGTGTGTGTGTGTGTGTGTGTGTGTGTGTGTGTGTGTGTGTGTGTGTGTGTGTGTGTGTCTAGGTTAAACACTACCGGGCCCTCCAGGAGCAGGCCATCACATACCTGGACCTGGTGTGTTCCGTGTGCGACCTGTCAGACGACACTGTGAGGGTGACCGCAGCCGAGGTGCAGAGGATCAAACTCACGGTCAGAACCCCAATACATACATACACATATACATACATACATACATACATACATACATACATACATACACATATACATACATACATACATACATACATACATACATACATACATACATACATGCATGCATACATACATACATACATACATACATACATACATACATACATACATACATACATACATACATACATACATACATACATACATACATACATACATACATACATACATACATACATACATACATACATGCATACATACATACATACATACATACATACATACATACATACATACATACATACATACATGCGTGTTCACATGTGACCCTCACCGTGCTCGGTTCCTGAGAGGTGTGTTTGTGTGTGTGTCCCAGATCGAGGAGCGTATGTCCAACGCCCAGGCCCTGTCTGAGGGCTGGAGGGAGATCAAGGAGCAGAAGCAGGATCTGTCCGGCCTGTTCCAGGACCTGGAGCAGCAGCTGCTGGCCTTCTCCCGCAGGCCGGCCGAGCTGGAGACCAAGATGGCTGACAACATGCTGTGCCAAGTCAAGGTAGGACACAGATATACCATTCGTCTCTCCCATGTTGAGAGAATATCAGACTATTCCAGATCTCTTACAACACATTCAAGTAGTGTGACGATTATCGTCTTGCAAGCCATCACCAACACATTCATCACCAAACATCCAACACAGTCAACACTTCACATCCAACACCGAACAGTCAACACAACACATCCATCCCTAACACAGTCAACACCAACACATCCAACACTACACATTAACACTACACAGTCAACAACAACACATCCAACACTACACATTAACACTACACAGTCAACACCAACACATCCAACACTACACATTAACACTACACAGTCAACACCAACACATCCAACACTACACATTAACACTACACAGTCAACAACAACACATCCAACACTACACATTAACACTACACAGTCAACACCAACACATCCAACACTACACAGTCAACCCAACACATCCAACACTACACATTAACACTACACAGTCAACACCAACACATCCAACACTACACGGTCAACAACAACACATCCAACACTACACATCCAACACTACACATTAACACTACACAGTCAACAACAACACATCCAACACTACACATTAACACTACACGGTCAACAACAACACATCCAACACTACACATCCATTCCCAACACAGTCAACAACAACACAGTCAACACTACACATCCAACACTACACAGTCAACACTAACACATGACTTACTCAATCCTCCTCCCGTCTCCCTCCAGGACCTCAGCCAGCAGCTGCATTCCAAGCAGAGCGTTCTGACCCGCATGACGGACAGCGTGGGCCGGCTGGCGGCCTGCCAGGACTCCCCCGAGCACGGGGAGCTGGCCCGGCTCAGCCAAACCTGGCTGGAGCTCTGCCAGCAGGCGGGCACGCTGGAGGGCCACCGGCAGCAGGACCTGCTGCGCTCCCGGGACTACCACCGCTGCATCTCCGCCATGGAGGCGCTGTTCGAGCAGGTGTCCGTCGCCTGGGACAACCTGGCCAGGTGTGAGGCCTGGGCCGGCTGGCTGATGGGGGGGGGGACTTGTGGTGCTGTGTTGTGTTGTGATATTGTGTAAAGATCACTTATACTCAGCGCTATGTTATACGGGTTATAATATAAGGCATCCTACAATTAAACCCACGTGTCGTTGTTGACGCAGAACGGACGCTGAGAGCTCCTCGGAGCACCTGGAGGCCCTGCGGAAGCTGGCGGTGACGCTGCAGGAGCAGAGGGGCACCCTGGAGGAGCTGAAGGAGCAGCGGCAGAAGGTGGTGCAGCACCTCAACCTGGACGACAAGGAGCTGGTGAAGGAGCAGATCGGCCACTTCGAGCAGCGCTGGGCGCAGCTGCAGAGCCTGATCGAGAGGAAGGTCCAGGACTCGGTGGTCACCCTGGAGGACATGGCCCTGGTGGAGGCGCGGCTCAGGGAGGCGCGGGACTGGGCCGAGGAGCAGCAGCCCGCCCTGTCGGAGGCCATGAAGATGAGCCCCCCTCCGGAGCTGGCGCAGAGCTTCCTGTTCGACCACCTGAGCGTGTGCAGCGAGCTGGAGGCCAAGCAGCTGCTGCTGGCCCAGGCCATGGCCGACGCCGACCGCATCCTGGCGCACCTCGGCCTGGACGAGCGCCAGCGGCTGCAGCAGCTGATCGCCGACACCCAGTCGCAGGTGGAGTCGCTGGGCGTGACGGTCGCCCAGCGCAGGAAGCACCTCAGCAAGGCGTTCACGGAGAGGACCCAGTTTCTGATGGCCGTGGGTCAGTCCATCACCTGGGTCCAGCAGAACGAGAAGAAGGCCCAGGCAGAGGAGAGCGTGGCACTGCTGCCCGACGACCTGGCCAAGCAGGTGCGCACCTGCCGGAACATCCAGAGCAGCCTGAAGGCCTACCAGAGCGAGCTGACCTCGCTGTGGGCGCAGGGCCGGGACCTGATGAGGGACGCCAGTGAGGAGGAGAAGAACGAGATCCTCACCAAGCTGCAGGAGCTGCAAAACATCTTCGACAAGACACTGCACAGATGTGGCCAGCGGCTGCAGGAGCTGGAGAAGGCGCTGACGTCAAGAAAGTACTTCAAGACTGACCTGGAGAAGACTTGCCAGTGGCTGAAGCAGGCTGACATCGTCACCTTCCCGGAGATCAACCTCATGAACGGCGACCAAGAGCTGGAGTTCCAGATGCTGAAGTACCAGCAGATCATCGAACACGCGGTGGAATACGAGAACCTCCTCCTCACTGTGCAGAGGGCCGGCCAGGAGATACTGCCCACTCTGAACGAAGTGGACCACTGCTACCTGGACGAGAAACTCAACACTCTGCCCCAGCAGTACAACACCATACTAGCGCTGGCCAGAGAGAAACAGGAGAAGATCCAGCAGGCAATCCTGGCCAGAAAGGAGTACGCTTCCTTCATAGACATCACTCACAAGGCCCTGAAGGAGCTGGAGGAGCAGTTCAACGACCTGGAGAAGCAGCCCGTGGGCCTCCAGACAGAGGAGGTGATCAGCCTGCAGGGCGACTACAAGGCCATCCTGGTGGACCTGGGCGACCTGGGCCAGGCTGTGGGGGAGCTCAACCAGAAGAAGGAGGGCTTCCGCAGCACGGGCCAGCCCTGGCGGCCCGAGGAGATGACCCAGCTGGTGAGTCTGTACAACGGCCTGAAGCGGCTGGTGGAGCAGAGGGTGGAGCACCTGGACGACACGCTGGAGTCCTTTGAGGACCACAAGGCCATGGCCATGCAGGTGGACTCGGAGCTGAAGGCCACCAAGGAGCAGCTGGTCAAGGTGAACACGGAGACCCAGTCGGCGGAGGAGCGGCTGAAGAACTACCACGCCCTGGCGGGCAGCCTGCAGAGCGCCAGCTCCCACCTGTCCCGGCTGATGGAGCAGATGGACACCCTGGCCACGCACGTGGACCACGCCGCGCAGGACGCCTCCAAGGAGCAGGTGGTGCTGTGGCAGGACGAGCTGCACTCCCTGCAGGCGGCCGTGGGCGACCTGATCGAGGAGTGCGAGGACCGCTTCGTCCAGAGCAAGGACTTTGAGACGGAGATGACGAGGACGCTGGACTGGCTGCAGCAGGTGCGCGACGAGCTGGGCTGCGCGGTCATCGTGGACGTGCGGCTGGAGAAGGTGCAGGAGGAGATCCGGAAGCAGCAGATCATGCAGGAGGAGGTGCAGTCGCGGCTGAGGATCGTGGCGGCGCTCAGCAGCCGGGAGAAGCAGAAGTACGTCAGCGCCAACGAGCTGGTGCCGGCCCACATGGACACCAGCCTGGAGGAGATGGCCAAGCTCCAGGCAGAGGTCCAGAAAGCTCTGAGCTCTAAACAGGTGATGGGTTCTCCTCTCTACCACTCGTACATAAAATGATGGCTGATGCATTACTAGTAGAGGTGCTTTGGTAAAATCAGTAAATACGATGAATTTGTAGTTGGCAGGGTGAACAAAGGGAATGGGAGGGGTCTAGTTTATAGCAACAATTTTATTGCTGGTTAACTTATTCTTCTAGAAATTGAGTTGACGGAGGGTAGGATCAAATAAGGGTTCATTCCTGCTATGTTTAATTATTGATGAACGTTTGATTATCAGATTGTTTTATTGTTTAAGATTGTTAAAAACATGCCTTGACCACTGAAATGTGGGGGTCATCCACCGGCGAAATCGAGGCGTGAATAGCGACGGCAGCTCTCCCTCCAGCAGCGTTAACCCGCGCGCCCCCTCCCCAGATCACCCTGGAGCAGGCGCTGCTCCTGTGCCAGCGCTACCACTTCCGGATGCAGTCGGCGTGCGAGTGGCTGGAGGAGGCCGTGTCCTTCCTGCAGCAGGCCAGCCTGGGCGTGGACGTGGAGAACTACGAGGAGTGCCTCCGGCAGCAGGAGGACATCCTGTCCACGGAGCAGGAGTTCCTGCTGCACCTGGAGGAGCTGGGCCAGCTGCCGGGCCAGCTGGAGCGTCTAGTCACCCCATCGGCCCGGGAGCAGCTCCGCCTCAGCGTTGGCTCGGCCCAGCAGAGGGGCGTGGAGGTCCGGGACCAGCTGCAGTGCCACCAGGACGTCCTGCACAGGTAGGGGGGTTGCGCGGGGGCATCGGGGGGGGTATTGTGTTGTGCAAAGGTAGGGGGGTGGCGCAGGGGCATCGGGGGGCATTGTGTTGTACGCTGGTCATTGCTGTAGGGTCAAAGTGTCCAAAGCGTTGTTTCTACTGGTGGTAGTCCTGTGTAGCTCAAGTGTGTAGTGTACGGGCCTTAACACTGCCAGGGTTAGGGTTCCCATTTGAGGGGTTGAGAACAGCAGTGTCCCCCAAATGGCATACACATATATCATAACTTCAGAAATAAATAAGAAAAATCTCTGATGTTGTTAGTCTTTGTTTTCTATACGTTATACATACATAACTCAAAGAACCACTACTACTCTTCTATACTCAAAGTACCATGCTACTTCCCTCTACTCAAAGAACCATGACACTGCTCTGTAATATACTACTATTTCCTGTATATTATATTATTATAATGTATATAGTTATTTATATCAAAGTGCCAAATTGACCCGGCGAAGGACCGGCAAAAATTGTTTACCGGCAAAGGACATAGTGTTTGTGACGAACGTTACCGAGGTCACATGGAAACGGGCAGCCCACTGACTGTATGAGGATGATGTCCCCCGCCCAGCTGCGTGGCCCAGTGGAAGGCCTACCAGGAGTCCAGGCAGACGGTCATCGAGCTCATGAACGAGGCGGAGAAGAAGCTGACTGAGTTCTGCACGGCCAAGGCCGGGACCAGCCAGGAGGCAGAGGACAAGCTGTGCAGCCACCGGGTATTGTCCCCTATTGTACTGTAGGTGGAGTCAGTGGTTCTCCGACTGGGGTATGCGTACCACAGTTAAAGAACCACTGATACAGATTATTTATACCATCCAGGTCAATAAACGTTATTTACAGTAGGGCTGCAAAGTGCCTAATAGAAGATAGAAGATAGAGGTTGGGGAAAGTTAAAGCTGACCAGAGTTGAAGGCACGAAAGTATCGATAAAATAAATGGCACAAATGGGATGAAAAATGAAGTGACACAACAAATCAAACAGAGTACAACTCTCAGAGTTTCAACCCACATTACCATCTCGTCCATTTATAAAACATATACGGATGGATAAGACTCACAAGACTCTTAGGGTCCGTCAGCCAGGGTCGGTTGTAATTGCTTCAGGTTCAGTAGCTCCCCCGTACACATATAAACATGCTGACATTTTGAACATAGAACTGGACCACACCCAGCTACAAGATCCATATCCATAGTATAGGACAGCTAGAAGGTCAGGGACCCTGGTCTGACGTCGGCCCTTCTCCTCCTCCTCCTGCTCCAGTCGCTGGTGTCCCTGGTGAGCGGCTTCCAGGAGAAGCTGAGCGGTCTGGAGGAGCAGGCGGCCCAGCTGGAGCTGGTGGGCAGCGACGCCAGCAAGGCCACCATCAGCCGCTCCATGACCACCGTGTGGCAGCGCTGGACGCGGCTGCGCAGCGTGGCCCGCGGCCAGGAGAGGGTGCTGGAGGACACGGCCCAGGAGTGGAGGACCTTCCGGGAGAAGGTAGGCCAGCGCCAAGCGAACACCAAAACAGAAAGTGCACGAATCAACAAAAGGGTGGATTAGTAGTAGCTGGCCACGGCGTCGGTGGTAGGCCCCATGGGGACGCATCAGTCTCTCATCTTCTAACCCCACCTCCCCAGTCTGCCTTCCCTGTCGTTCAATGAAGTACAAAATAATAAAGACATATGGATTTAACCACAATGTGCTTTTCTCCAGTAAACCGGGTAGATCTCCCCTCACCTTTGCACACATGCGCAGGTTTTCATACTGTATTGAGTTTACTGTTGGTATCTATTTGATATCTACATTCATTGACACACCCCCCCCTCCCTCTCCGCCGTCCCTCCCTCCCAGATGGGGAAGCTGCGGGACGTGTCCGAGGAGCTGCGGGCCCGCGTGCCCGACAGCGCGGTGGAGAAGGCCTCCAAGGCGGCGCTGCAGGGCCTGCAGGAGCAGCACGACCTGCTGAGCCAGGACGTGGAGCGGGAGCTGTCGGGCCTCACCCTGCTGCGGCAGTACGCCCTCAGCCTGCTGCACGTGGTGGAGGTGCCCTCGCCCACCACCGAGCAGGAGGAGCTGCCCAGCCTCAAGGAGATCCGGGCCGTGCAGGACCAGCTGGAGAGGTGGGTGGGGGGCTGGTGGGGGGAGGTGGGAGAGAGAGAGCCCATCTCAAAGGTGGTTCGACCCGACCAAAGTAAATATACTAACTAGCTACAAGACTAAATGAGGATTAAAATAACGGATTACAGTTCCATCAGTGACTGGGTCATTTAAAACTTGATCTTGGTCTTCCATGCTTGTCCCCCACCCCCTGTAGTTTATGAATGATGTGCCTAATTCAGATTTTCTAATTCTCCCACCTTCTAGTGGCCCTCGTTCTAATCAAATACTAAGGCACTATAATCTCCACTACCAAATGTACTGCGATGTCTGGGGCTCCACCCTGAGGTTGCTGTGTCTGTCCCCCAGCCTGCTGGCCCAGTCCAGGGCCCGGCACGCCCAGGCCAGCGAGGAGCTGCGAGAGCGGGAGGAGCTGGAGAAGGACCTGAGCGTGATCAAGGCCTGGATCCAGGAGACCCGGGAGCTGCTCCACAACCCCACCCCGGACATCGACGCCCTGCTGCAGAACCTGGAGGTGAGCGGACCTTGGAGTTCATTGAACGCGTTTGGATTGTCGAGAAAGGGGGTCATGAACGGAGTGAAGCTTTAGCAGAAACTGATGGAGGTTGGATAAAGGAAAAAAAAGGACACACTTTAATAAAAAACCACACACTCTACACCCCTAAGGTGAAAACTGGTAAATGCATGTATTCATGGAAACCTCTCACCCGAGCACCCGAGTGTAAACTATCTATAATCCAAATAGAATAAAAGCTATGTGGAATGGAAAAACAAAGCACACAGCTGGTAGAGTTGAGCCAAAGCAGAGAGATGTTGCTACGTAAATAGGTACGGTACGTAAGACTTTATTTATATTTCCCTTCTTAGACCAAACAGTTACAAAGTGCTTCACATACACAAGCACAAAAAATGTGAATGACTAATTAATTAAACTAAAACTAAAAGTTAAGATGAGATATGAGATATCCAAACAAAACGCAAAAGATGTGTCACGTGATCAACGACATTATTCTTATTATCATTATCATTATTATACAAATCCCCCTCTGTTGCTCCAGTCGTTGGGGAGGCTTTATTACACACATTAGGGTCAGGGTTAATTAGCCTCTTCCTGATGTTGTGGTGGGCAGGTTGTCCACGGCGACGTGATCACCTACCGTCAGAACGTGGACAAGGTGGCAGAGCAGCAGCAGACCAAGTACCTGGACCTGTACACCATCCTGCCGTCGGAGATCTCCATGCAGCTGGCCGAGGTGTCCCTGGCTCTGGGCGCCATCGAAGACCAGGTACCACCCCACCTTCTTCTTCTTAGGATTCAGCGCATTCCCATTCAATTTTTTTTTAATGTGTTTATATTTTTATTTAAAGTCGCAATATGTCAGATTGAACCCCTCTCAGTGAGTAGGCAGGAGACTTCCAGACTTCAAAAAAGGCTAGCATATGATGGCATGAATGGGAGGGGTTTCTGTGAGTGTTTGAGTAAGACTCTTGAAAACAAAGAGAGGTACAGCATGGAGAGAGCTAGCCAGCATTTTTTATTTGTAGAAGGCATCAGTTATAGGATCTGATTTTATTGATAACATTATTGAAATCAATATTGATTGGTGAATTGACAGCAGATATGTCCAGGTTATTTTAAGGTACGAGCTAGATGAAATGTGACACATTGGGACTTTAAGATAGGTATTTGATTTATTATGTTTTATAAAAATGAAAATAAAGTATTTTATAATAGTTTTAGATTTTAGAATTATATTACTTTATTCATCCTATATTTTATCCATCCTAGAGACAGCCTCTATAGGAAATGTGTCATTGGCAAACCTATGGTCTGTTCCGTCTCAGGTTCTGTCCAGAGAGAGGGAAATCCAGAAGACCAGAGACATAAAGGAGGACTTCAGCTCCAAAATCCACGATGTATCGGAGAAGCTCAAAGCTATCGCCGCTAAATTCAAGGAGAAGTCCCCGGACGTGGACCATGCCAAAGACGAGGTCAAGGTGAGAGAACTAAAGGTTATAGTTTTAACCGTTAGAACTGTTACAATGAAACTCCACCTGGTAAAAAAATTAGGAATTAATACAGTTTCTCTTTTCTATTTTTATATTCAGAGTCTGGCCGAGGACTTGGACAGCTGTGGCCGCTCTCTGTCGGAGCTGGAGGCTGCGATACAGGAGTTTGGGCGAAGGAACCCGCTGTTAGCCAAGCAGCTAAGCGATACTACGAGCAAGCTGTCGGAGATCCACCACCATACCAGCAGGCTAGCCGACGCTAGGAACAACTGGCTTAAAAAGGTAAGCGCTGGACAATGTGATGAACATTTCATATCCAGGGAATTGAATAGAGGTGGACTAAAGTCAGGGCGTGGCATGGCGTCTTTAATTTAAAAAATATATATTTTCTTGGCCACACTGTTCCTTGTATTAAAAAGCACAATTAAACACAGGGTCAATAGTTATTTATATTTCATTTATATTGGAACTATCACTTCTGTTGATAATGCAGTGCATCCGTTCCCATACCCTGACCTCTCTGGTGTCTGCTTCTCCCCAGGCTGTCTGCTACCTGGACGAGTACAACGAGATGTTGGACTTCATCCTGAGGTGGTCTGAGAGGGCACGGAGCCTGGTGAGAGCCAACATCATCTGGAACTCCTCCGTTCATCTCCAGGAGCAGATCAGGATGTACCAGGTAGGGGAACCGCCCACATATCAAATGCTTGACTAAGTCACTTTAGAGCACTTATCGAGCTGCACTTAAGATATTTTTTAATTCATTTAATGTAAACGCATTAATCATAAAAGCAACCTTTTTACATTTTACCAACCCTTTCTTATAGGTATTAATAAATGTCTTGTACTGTGTATAAAAACTATTCTTCGTCATTTAATCACACATACTTTTACTACTATTTTTTTTTTTTATTGACCCATAACAAATATATTATATCAAGAATAAATTATAAAATGTAAAAAATAGGACATCAAAAAAATAAAATGAAAAAGCCCTGTAGTGGCTGAAAATTACATATTCTATCTTTAATCCACTTACCAACTTAACAAACTAACGTTACTAACCTTGAAATCACTTAAGATAAATGTGTTTGGTTCAGCTGGACTCTTACATCTGACTTTTAAGTCATTTTGGGCCAAAGCTACACTTGGCCCCCTGTAAGTCCCTTCTAGGCCAATCCTAGGCCACTTGTAGTGACTCTGTCTCCTGCGTTCAGGCGGTGCTGCGTGAGTCACGGGAGCTCCATGGGGACCTGGAGTCCATGGCGGAGAAGGTGGAGCTGCTGTCGGAGGTGCTGCAGGTGGAGGCTCTGACCCAGCAGGTGTGTGAGCTCAGCCGCCACGCCGAGGAGCTCCAGCAGAGCATCAAGACCCGGCTGCAGAGCCTGCAGGACGCAGACAAGGTTAGTACACGTCACCAACACAGCTATCATACAGGCTGGTTCAGGCTGCAGTTAATAAACATTATCAACACAGCTATCATACAGGCTGGTTCAGGCTGCAGTTAATAAACATTATCAACACAGCTATCATACAGGCTGAATGAGGCTGGTTATACAGTTAATAAACATTATCAACACAGCTATCATACAGGCTTATTCAGGCTGGTTATACAGTTGATAAACATTATCAATACAGTTATCACACAGGCTGGATATACAGTTAATACACACAACGTAACTTTGAATATACATTTTGTTACAGTTAATGCACGTTTCATTACCGTTATTACACATGCAATACACAATACACGCTTGTTACATTTAAACACACAGACCTTTCATCACCGGAGCAGGATTTGATATTGGGGTAGATGTACGATTATCTATATAGATTTACACAGTAGACGTTAATAAAAGCTTTCACCCTAACACCATCCCTGCGGTGTCCTCAGAGCATGGAGGCGCTGGAGTACGAGGTGAAGGCCCTCCACGGGGCCCTGGAGCAGGTCCAGACCACCCTCACCTCCCCAGAGCTGGCCCGCCAGAGCCTCAAGGAGCAGCTGGTCCAGCGACAGGTAACCATGGAGACAGGCTCACCACCCAAGTTAGCCTTCGTTAGCTCCGCTCCTAGCTAGCCTTGCAGGGGTTAACTGTTGTATTCCTTGAAGGAGGATGGTTACGTATCTACCCTCGGACGTTAACCACTAAAATCCTCAATTAGTTTTTATTGATTATCTATGTCAATCATTTCATCTCTTTTTCATTGACTAGTGTCGGAAAATATATGCCTCACTGGCCAAAATGGTAACTTTGTCACCTCCCCTCTCCCTCCCCATCACCACGTTCCAAGGGAAATCAAGTTCTAGAATTACATTTGATTGAATCAGATAAGATCCTTTAGGTTTGATCTTGACAACATGATTGTCCATCTGCATTTACAGAAAATGTTTTTGTGATATTCCTCACATTTAAATCCATAGCAAGATTAACAAAAATTTTCCTAAACAGGTTAAATTAGTATCAGTCATTGCATTTGACCAACTGTGTCCCCAACATGTGGCCTGGTTCTCCCTCTGTGTGTGTCAGCGTCTCCTGGCGGATATGGAGAGCTTCAAGCAGCTGGTGCAGGCGGTGCAGATGTGTCAGAGTGCGCTGCGCGTGCCCGAGGAGGTGATGCCCAACCTGGCCATCTGCCGCACGGGCCTGCGTCTGCAGCAGGAGGCCAGCCAGCTGCAGCACGTGGCCATTCAGCAGTGCAACATCCTGCAGGTACGCTGCCCGCTTCGTCTGCTGCCACACTGTTTGGTTGTGGTTTTGTTTTTTCAAGTGCTTTTTCGTTCAAACCTACTGGCGGTTTCACAAGAGGAAAAAAAGCAACTAGGACAAGAAATAAAAGTTTAAAAAACATAGAAGAACACAGATACATTTGGGAGGTTGATTTATGAAAATAGAAAAAGATGACACTCGATTACTTGCTTCACTGAAAGTTTGAAAATGGTTCAAACTTTGAATTCTCTTAGAACCAACAATTTGTAAGCAGGTAAAGGTTCAGCATCTTCACTCCAGGACACCTAGCAAGGAGTCATGAATTGGGGATCGAACCCGGTGCCTCTCTGGGTTTGGAGTCGGGTTAGTGCCCCAGCCAGTACACTGCCTCTAGGTCGGTGCTCCATCAGGATGTGGTGGGTGTTCCTCCCCCAGGAGTCGGTGGTGCAGTATGAGCAGTATGAGCAGGAGGTGCGGGAGCTCCAGGGACTCATCGAGGAGGCCCACGGGGTGATCCAGGACCGGCCCTTCTCCACCAACAGCATCCAGGAGCTGCAGGCCCAGATCATCCACCACGAGGTACACACACACACTCAGTCACGCATTCACACTCCTTCACGGATTCACATGGTCACACATGCACACATTCACACATGCACACATTTGCGCTTTAGTGTGATGCTTGTAGGCAGCGGTTGACTCATTCCAATGTCATCTGAAGTTGCTGCAGTGTGGATCAATATCAATCACTATTGCAGTATTGTAATTCATTTGTTTTATTTATAGATACTTAGTGCCATGTCAAAGAGCGTACCAATATATAAACAAGCCACGGGTGTTGCAACAAATATTGCTGTTTTTGAGTTGGGGAAGTATGAACGTTTTGGTAACGACCATAGTCTGCATGGCAAGTGACCGCAGTCTATCATTCACTGAAGGTGGCCATAAAGACGGCGCGTTCAGATCAGTGTTTGACTTGTTCTTCATAGAGTTCATGGATGGACGGTGCGTGAAACCTGTCCCTCTGTCTGATTGTGAACAGGAGCTGGCCCAGAAGATCAAGGGCTACCAGGAGCAGATCGCCTCCCTGAACTCCAAGTGCAAGATGGTGTCGGTGAAGGCCAAGCACGCCACCATGCTACTGACGGTCACCGACGTGGAAGGACTCCCTGTGGGCCTGGACCACCTTGACGAGGACAGGGCCCAGAAGGCCCCGTCTGTCACGGTAACAGAGCAGGAACCGCATCAGCGCTGGATCAATCCATTGCTGTTTTAGACCAGCTCAATTGTTGGATGATTCGCTAAATTGAAAGGACACGTTGAACAAAATGAATGAATTTATATTTCACTCAATCTTTGTCTCACTCTTTCTTTCAACTTCGAAACATGCTGGTGGTTAACTTAAAGATGCTGTTAAGTTTGAGATTTGAAAAGAGAAAGAAGAATGCAGAAAGAGTGAGCTTTTGAGTTGTGAACGGGATAGACAGACAAGATGGATTCCCTGTTAAAGTCATGGAAAAGATTCCCTGATTGGTCAGAAAGCCAGCCCTTAGTGAGTGAAATGCTCTGTGAGAATATCTGCTCTGTATGAGTACATTGGTCGTCAGAAGCGGTCTTCTCACAGAGCCTTTCCCTCACTAATAGCCAACCCCATTTCTAACTGATGACACTCAAACCCTAGCTCTTAAATCGTACCTACAACCCTAGTCGCAGTGACGGATCACAGTGAACCATCCGTTGTGCCCTTCCAGTCCATGCCTCCATCCCCTGTCTCTCTGTCTTCTTATGACCTGCCGTCTCTGCCCTCACCTCCAGGTGACGGCGGGCCGGTGCCACACCCTGCTGTCCCCTGTCACCGAGGAATCAGGGGAGGAGGGGGTCACCAGCGAGCTGTCCTCCCCCCCCACCAGCAGCTCTCCCCCGTCCCTCGCTGCACACAGCCAGAACGCTGCCAGCAGGGTACTTACTCCTCTATACATAAAGATATATAAATACATCTATATATATGTAGATATATGTTGCTAATTGTTAATACTTAGTCATGAGGGATCAAACCCAGAGCCTTTCAGATGGAAGTCACAGTATATATATTTATATATATGTTTCAGGATGAGCAACTCTCTGAGGACACTGTCCCAATGTGTTGTCATCACAGCAGAAGGGATTCTGTCCTGTACTTTGTATTGAGAACCTGAGTGTTGCGGGTGTTGACACCGACTGTGTGGTGGATGTGTGTTTGTAGGCGGGGCGTGGGACCCTCACCAGAGCCCCCGTCCAGCAGCTGTACGACCCCACCTTCGATACCGTGGCCAACCTGGACGACCTGCAGAGGTCCTGGGAAACACTCAAGAACGTGGTACGTGGGACTGACTATTGGTTCGTATTAAAGTGAGGATGTTGACGCTCTTCTGCCAGTTCCTTAGAGGCACAGTAATTGTATATTATTATTAATATTAATATTATATTAATATTATGGTAAGGTATAAAGTGTTTTGTTTTCATCTTTAGATCCATTTCTCTCTTTTTTCTTTCTTTGGAAAAAAGAGGAAAAATGCTTGAAATTAAATCAGCGTTGTTATATAATGGAGTAAAATAAATACTGAATTGATGAAAACATAAATAAAATTCAATGTTCTGAAGATAAATAAAAAGATCTGATAAAAACGTAATATGACGTTCATCTATAAATAATTATTATATGACGACATCTATAAAATGTCTCTTCTGAAGGGATCTAAAGGACGATTGCTCGCCTTCATTTTTCTAGCCGCCCATAGTAGCGACGATGGCACCATGAGATAAGCCCTGCCCCTCTCTCTCTCTCTCTCCCCTCAGATCAGTGAGAAGCAGAAGTCTCTGTACGAGGCCCTGGAGAAGCAGCAGCGCTACCAGGGCTCCCTGCAGTCCATCTCCGCTAAGATGGAGAGTCTGGAGACCCAGCTGAGCCAGGCTCTGCCCGGGGACAGGAGCCCCACCAGCCTCATGGAGGCCCATCAGGTTAGACCCCGCCCCCAGCCCCTCCCCTCCTCTCTCCGCAGCAATGATCTGGCAGTTGATTTGATTCAAACTATTGTCAATCAAAATCCAAATTCAAACCGATGTGTGTTAACTACGCACTCCAAGATAATTTCGTATTGTGCGACATTAAGTGTGTAGAGTGATTATTAGAGTCGATATATATTGCGGAACTATTATTTATAATTTAATAACAAACTGCTATTTAGTTAAAAAATGTTGATTATCCAACATCTCACACGAGTGGAGCGGTTTGGAGAATGTATACATCACAACACGAACACACCTTAAACTGAAAGTAGTGTCATTGTAATTCTGTGGTACTCCTGTGCTACCCCTACTAAATGTATTCTCACAAACACACACACACATACACCACACACACACACACACACACAACCACACAACACACACACACACACAAACACATTACGCGCCCACACCCCTCAGGAGCTGGCGTTGGAGGTCCAGGCGGTCCAGGGGGAGATCGACGGGCTGCAGGCCAGCTTCTCGGAGGACCTGAGCGGGGACGCGGCGGGCGTGGGCGACACGGCGGACCAGCTGGCCATGCAGTCGTCCCTGGCCGTGCTGGCCCAGAGGATGGCCACCATCCACATGAAGGCCTCGGGGAAGCAACAGCTGCTGGAGGTAACGCCAGCAGGGACCCCTGACATGGTGGTGGGTTGGGCTCTAGACTGGTGTTAGTGTCGTCCCCTGGCTTATCGTGGTGGTCTAAACTGTTTAAGAACAAAGAGTCTTCAGAACTTATTTATAATAAACATGTAAGACCTCCGCAAGGAGACGTCAAAGGCATTGGCCAAAGCAAGGTCTTCCTATACAGTGGCAGACAGGTCTCAGGCTGTGAGAACAGCTCTGCTCCCCACTCAAGCCCTCTTATTGGTTACCCAGATGGTAGTCTCGCAAAGCCAGACCAAACTACAGCAAGTAGAATGGTCTGGAGTCACGCTACCTCGAGCCGTCTATCCGTGGGGAAACTGGGCGGGCCTGTTTTATTTATTTAAACCAATCACAATCGTCTAGGGCGGGGCTAAGCCCGGGAAGCAGCAGCGGTGTCCATGCAAAATAGTGCCGGGGGGGAAATTATTTTGACGGAACTTCTTGACGTTCAGAGGCTGTCAGAAATGGCTCAATCCCAAACGCCACAAAAAACCATTAACGATGTATGTCGCCTATGTGGAGATAATTTTATAGATAAAAAGAACAAACATCGTTTGATTCTTTGTCACGATGATTTCAAGCCACCATACACTTTGGCCCACGGGACCTATAAAAACGAACGACGTTTTAACATTTATATGTGGTTCTTGTAGAACACTACTAAAGAAATACCGTAGGAGCTATTGTGAAGTGGAACGGATCGGTTCATTGGTTAAAATCCATGTCAAACGCTCATGCCGCTGTCAGAGTGAAACGATGCGCCAAATCCACACCAACCGGCGATAGTCGTGACCGCAAACGCATCGTCCCCGGGGAGAATCCTGCCAGACGGAGTCTGGGCTTTTCCAAGGTAATGTCAAAATAGGCTATGTTGTGGTCCTACCATTGTAATGAAATCAGATAGTCAGTAATCAGTAATTACATTATATTAAAATTAAACAAGATTGGATGTCTAGTTCCACAAACAATTTCGAAAACTTGGTAACGCCAGCAACCGGAAGGGGAGGAGTCGCGGCCAAATCGGCCGCTAAGCAATAGACGCTGTCCACTTCCGTTCAGCCAGACTACCCAGATGGTAGTAAACAATAGATGGACCTCCTCAGGATGTCATCAAGGGGGACGTCGCCCCGCCCAATCAGCTGGAGCCTCTCCTCAGGGAAAAGGCCCACCCAACAAAGGGCGGCTAGAGGAACAGAATGTGATCCCCCCCCCCCCCCCCTCCCTCTTATCAGGAGCGCTTCAGCGAGCGGCTGGAGCGCCAGCAGCAGGACAAACCGGTGCAGCTGTACCTGGGGCAGGCGGACGAGCTGGGCCGCTGGCTGGCCGGCGCCCGGGGGGGCATCGGCGCCATCCTGCAGCCCCCGCCTCAGGGGGAGGACGACATGGAGCCCCAGCTGGAGGACTGTCAGGTACCTCAGCCTGCTACCTCCCCTCCTCTCCTATCCTCCCCTCTCCTCTCCCTCTCTCCTTCCCTCTCCTTCCCTCCCCTCCTGCCATCCTCCTCTCCTTCCCTCCTCCCCTCCCCGCCTCTCCTCTCTTCTCCCTCCCCTCTCCTCCTCCCCTCCCCTCTTGCCCTCCTCTCCTTCCCTCCCCCTTCCTCCTCTCCTTCCCTCCCCTCCTCCTCTCCTTCCCTCCCCTCCTCTTCTCCTTCCCTCCCCTCCCCTCCTCCTCTCCCCCCTCCTCTCCTTCCCTCCCCTCCTCCTCTCCCCCCTCCCCTCCTCTCCCCTCCTCCTCTCCCCCCCTCCTCTCCTTCCCTCCCCTCCTCCTCTCCCCCCTCCCCTCCTCTCCCCTCCTCCTCTCCCCCCCTCCTCTCCTTCCCTCCCCTCCTCCTCTCCCCCCTCCCCTCCTCTCCCCTCCTCCTCTCCCCCCCTCCTCTCCTTCCCTCCCCTCCTCCTCTCCCCCCCTCCCCTCCTCTCCCCTCCTCCTCTCCCCCCTCCCCTCCTCCTCTCCTTCTCTCCCCTCCCCCCCTCCTCTCCTCCCCTCCTCTCTACTGTCCCTGTTCCTGTACTGATCTGCAGTTAAAACACACAGAAAGTGACCAAAGTTGCTTAGTGTTGATTCAATATTATGGGCTCAAGCTCACAGAATAAATAACCCTGATTATGCCATTGGATATCACTTTTCTTTATCAAATCTTTACCATATATTGGTAAATATTCTTTCCCTTTTTGAGTTGAAAAAGTTGAATAAAGTACTTGAGTTAGTACTGTGGGGGGAGAGCTGTGTGTGTGTGTGTGTGTGGCAGGGGGGGGAGTTGGGGAGGGGGCTTAGGGGTCAGGAAATGTCAGAGGGTAAACAAGAGCAATAGCCGACTTAGCCTTCACGTAGTGGTGCGGCCAAGTGGCTGTAGCGCGGTAGCTGCTAAGAAGATTATGCAGATATCTTCTAAGCAGCCGAGGGAGCCTGCTAGACAAGGCACGGCCAATGGGGCTGGGCCATAGGGGGGGGGGGGAGCTACCGATCCCACTGACGGGATCCCACTGACGGGATTGGCTGTTGCGTGCAGAGCCGGGACGTACTACGTGGTGAATGGATCAAGGCAGATATCCTGGCGTGTGTGAGTGGGTCAGAGAGGAGGTCCAGAGCTACACCTGGGGAGGGGTAAATCACCTGCCTGAGCCTCTGAGCGTGTGCAGGACAACAGAAAGCTGTGAGACCACGACAACAGGGGACGGGTCCCACTCGCGATGGGGGGTCTTTAGTTGATCTGGGCCAGGGCTGAAGCTCTTAAGAGCTGCTCCTGGGGGTTGTTGTGGTCGAGAGGACGTGCGTCGTGGCCTCGGGACGCGGGGGCATGTGGCGGGAGGGATTACCGCTCACAGGACGCACGGGAGGGGAGGAGGCCCGGGAGGCGGGCTGGAGAGGAGAGCAGAGGGGGGAGCGCCCCCGCTAGTCCCGGCCCAGGGAGAGCTTCTGGATTAGGGGAGAGAGAGGGAGACGCAGGGGGAGACCACCCTGGAACTCTGGTCCTCTTGACCTCCTCCGGCGGGCGCTCCCCAGGGGGGAGGCGAGCGGGGGAGGAGGAGGCAGCATGTTAGAGCTGGCGTCTCTGCTCCTGCTGCTGCAGAACATGCTGCTGGAGATCGAGGAGAAGGTGCTGGCGCTGGCCGAGCTGTCCCTCCACAGCCAGAGCCTGCTGCAGACGGAGGGGGGAGGAGGAGGAGAGGGAGGAGGAGGAGGAGAGGGAGGACACACCACCAAGGAGGAGGCGGAGCGGCTGGCGGGGAAGCTGGTAACGCTGAAGGACAGCCTGGAGGAGCTCCAGGGCATGCTGCTGGAGAGGCAGGGCAGCATCCAGGTGAGGAGGAGGAGGAGGAGGAGGAGGAGGAGGGGTGTGGAGGAGAGGAGGAGCTAAATGACTAAAGCAGTAAACACAAACAAAACAAAGTAATACAATCGTACCAATACCCTTACCTTCATGCATGTGTCACCCTTCATGAAAATATCAAATCTCCTCGATGTGACTGATCTCCTCCGTCCCCTGCTCCTATCAGGGATGTCTGCTGGACCAGGAGTCCAGCGGCTCTGACTCCAGTCCGTCCTACAGCCCCAGCTCCCAGGACTGGCTGGCCCAGGCCCACACCACCCGCTGCCAGCAGCGCCAGGACAGCCTCCAGAGGCAGAAGGTCGCCCTCCATATTCAGAAACACTTTACTATCACAACAATTTAAACACGGGAGCGCAGATTCAGGCAGATAGATAGATCGATAGATTGATACTTTATTGAACCCGAGGGGAAAGTAACAAAAAAAGAAAACAGTAGCTTAAAGACATCACACACAGCATACACATACAACATATAAACATGATGATATTATTCATAATCCACATGAATAAAATGGACAATAAAAGATAGTAAAACAAAAGTATAAGCATGAGCTGGTTGCAGTAACAGGGCATACCCTGTGATTCAGTATGCATCGTATGGTGCTCTAGCAGAATGGGTGTCATGGTGGTAGTACAAGTAAGTACAACAGTGCAACGATAAAGTCTAGAAACCAGCATCAAATATGGACAAAGAAAAGAGAATAATGGAAACAGTAGGAGAGACAGTCCAGGCTGGGGGAGGGAGGGAGGGGTTGTGCATATGGGCTAATATCGCCAGTAAACAGTTTATGAACTGAACAGAAGCCCATGGCTCCAACATGGCGCCCGTGCTTCTTTCAGTGCTTCTTACCTCACCACTGCTTTGGTTCTT
This sequence comes from Gadus chalcogrammus, assembly GCF_026213295.1. Lineage (NCBI taxonomy): Eukaryota > Metazoa > Chordata > Actinopteri > Gadiformes > Gadidae > Gadus > Gadus chalcogrammus. Next base: position 4,990,446 of record NC_079416.1, on the reverse strand, counting down.
TACAACAAAGGGACATGGGGAGACTCTACCCTTGCCTTGCCTCCCCCATCCATGCAACTAATACAGTCAGAGCAAAACTCAAAATAATAATAATTGAACCATTATTGTGGTGGCATCCTCTCTCCTTATTTTACATTGTGAGGTTAATTGATCAACGAGTGGTGTAATATGGTGATCATTGAACCAGTCCTTGGCAGACTGCCCTCTGGGCAACTCCAGGCTGATAAGAAACAAAATTGAACTGCATTGAGGGGAACATTTCGACATTAGACCGCATAAAGCGCTATTGATGTGTACTACAACATTTTTGCAGTGCAAAACTACATGGTATGTAGCTGTGGTACTGTGTCAGAGCCAGTGTTGCCAGATTGGGCCCGATTTCCCGCCCAATCTGGCCCAATCTGGCCCAATGTGGCATCACTGGTCAGAGCCCTAACAGAGGAGATACATGGCATGTGATGGTACTGTGTCCGAGCCAGTTTTGCGAGATGGTCTGCAGCAGCCAGGGTTGTCCAGATTGGGCGGGGAATCTGGCTCAATCTGGCAACACTGGTCAGAGCCCTAACAGATACTAGGTCGGAGATACATGACTGAACACTTGTTCACTTTTTGCAGGAGCTAGAGGAGCAGCTGTCAGAGCAGAAGAAGCTGCTCCAGTCGGTGGCCAGCAGAGGAGAGGAGATCCTCATCCAGCAGGCCTCGCCTAGCAGTGCCAGGTACCACCCAATCAGCATGCAGTCCTTTGACGCAGCCAATCAGCATGGAGAGCGACAACGCACGGCCCATCAGCACACAGCTTGTCGACACACGGCCAATCGGCATGCAGCTTGTCGACACACGGCCAATCGGCGTTCAGCTTCTCAACATGCAGCCAAACATCACAGAGCTTGTCAACACTCCAACCAATCAGCAGATCCATCCATCCCTCAGCGTGCTATTCAAACAGCTCACAGAACCATGGTCATACAGGGCTGTACAACCTGTTAACCTGCCGCTGTAAACAATAAGACAATAAATAAAACGAAATATAGACGAAAGTTCCCAATCAATTCCCCCATCAAGGAGAATACAAAGAACACCTATAAATTGATTTATATACTCCCCCTTGTCCACCTCCTCACCCTCTCCCTTCTATCCTCCCCCCCTACCCTCCCCCAGCACCAAGGCGCCCTTCTCGGCGGAGGCCCTGGCGGAGAGGGAGGCACAGGCCTGCCAGGAGCAGAGCAGGCAGCGCTGGGAGAGCTTGAGACTGGAGCTCAGGACCAAACTGCAGCTGCTGCACAAGACCCTGGAGCAGGAGCACCAGCAGCCGGTAAAGACCCCTTATAGAAAGACTGGGATGAGGATTAGGACAAGGACAAGGCTGATAGATTCACACATTGTTTTCATCGTGTGAGCAGCAGCCAATAGGGGTTGTACATCAGAATGCATCATGGGTTTAATTAGTTGCCGATACACCGCCGTGTGGAGAGGAATCATCAAATCCTAAAACATGGTGAATGTTCCGTGAGCTAGGCAAATGAAAACATGTTTCCCACATCTAACATGAGAACTGATGTGGCAGTATTAAACACAACATTGTCTCAACATAATTTCATCATTATGAAATTAATAATTTGTCACAAAATAATGACCAAAACAACATTACTAACAATGCTCCTATGATTCCAAAATGGCAGCGGTCAATGCGATGTGACCTTGGGTTGTACAAGCCCTATACATACACATTTATATCCATCGCCATTTAGGATGAGAACAATCAAAGTGCTGCACAAGCTAGTTTTAAAGTCAAAATGGGCAGAGCAGCCAAAGAATACATTGTTGTTGTGCAAACAGTTTCAGTAGCCATCTTTCATTGGCTTTTCAAAAGTGTCGCCAAATGTCCACAACAACAGTCCAGCTCACCAAAGTGCACGTCTAGACTTCAAGAACTAAATAATGCAAGTAGGAAAAAGTGAAAAGTCATATACTGCTATGCGTGTAAGAAGGGATCTTCCTCTTCATCTTTGGTGTTTGTTGTGGTCTATGAGATGAGGGTCCTTGTCCTGATCTGCTCCTCTGCCTCCCTGTGGGGGGGTTCCAGGTCTACTCCAGGACCTCCGGGGTGACTCCGCCGGGGTCTCTGTATACAGACCAGGCGCAGCCCCACGACACCACGTCCATCAGGTGTCTGTTCGACGGCTTCAGACAGACCATGGAGGACGCAGACACGCAGGTGCGTCTGCCTGCACCCCCACTGGTTATACCTGGTTAATGCTTGTGGGGCTCTACGAGAGTACAAGACTGTTTTGGACGCAACACCTGTTTCAAAACAAATTTTGGAGAGTCGATCACTGTATGGAGATCGATTTTTTTTTTTACGTTTTTTAAAACCTTGATTAATACGGTAACACGTACTCATCCTCATCTTCAACACCAATACATTCATATTATTTATTGTTTTCAAAAAGACGACGTCTCCTATCCAGATATTGAAGTCGATCTATTGCCCAGCGCTCCAGCGTTGTGACGCTGATGGTGTTGTGTGTCTGCAGCCGGGGGGCCTTCAGCGAGGGGGGTCCCAGGCGGAGCAGCAGCTGTACGCGGCAGTCTCGTCCTCCTCCTCCTGGCTGGACCACGTAGAGAACACCCTCTTCTCCGGCTCTGTGCTGCTCACTGAGAACCCCGAGACGCTCCTTCAGAAACAGGAGGTGTGTTGTTATACTAATGTAGTCTTTATATGCCAATACTTCTTCAGAAGCAAGATGTCGTTATATTATTATAGTCTTACTGTTTAAGGTCTTCAGAGGCATGGGGTAAGAATATATCGTTGTTTTATTATTATATAATCTTCATATTTTACAACGTCTTCAAAAGCCTTTCATTTTATTAAAACCAAATCGGTTTGTACCTCACATTCACATGTTATTGTTTGAATCTATAACTATTTGTTAAAAATTTGTTTCAATAAATAAGAAATTAAAGGTGTACCCGTAACATTACATAGTCTATATAGTACCATACCGAGAACAAAGGATTTAAATCCTCTCTCTCTCTCTCTCTCTCTCTCTGTCTCTCTGTCTCTCTCTCTCTCTCTCTCTCTCTCTCTCTCTCTCTCTCTCTCTCTCTCTCTCTCTCTCTCTCTCTCTCTCTCTCTCTCTCTCTCTCTCAGACCCTGGAGAGTGAGGTGCGGGCCGTGGCTGAGGAGGTGAGGCACAGCCAGACCCTGCTGTCCGGACCGGGGGCCCCGGGCCCGGCCGAGCCGGCCCTGCTGGAGGACGGCCTGGTGGGGGACACCCTGGACTGCCTGAGGGAGCGGCTGGCCGCGCTGGGCTCCGCCCTCAGCCTGCGCTGCGACCACATGAGGACCAGGATGCACCAGCTCACGGCCAATCAGGTCTCGCCGCTGTTTCAAAATGAATCATTAATAATAATATTCCTTTTATAGAACATTTTGATAAATTACTGTTCCTAAGTTTACGAATAAGAAGAAATTCTGACTTATAATAATTATTCATTAATTATTGATAATTAATTTGAATTTATTAGTGTGTGAGGGGGTCTGCAGATATAAAGCTCATTCACGACCGTACCTGAGGTCAAAGACGATTGAAATCACATTTCAAATTAAAATCTACAGAAGGATACTTTGGCGGCAGGGAGGTGTTATCTTCATGTCTGAAATCAATTGTCTGGGTCCACAGACGGAGCTGCAGCTGCTCCAGACTGCTCTGATCGAAACCAAGTGCCAGATCCTCCAGACGTTAGCCGGAGCCATGGACAAACCCGCCTCACAACAACTGGAGGTACAGATCGCAAACGTGTGGTTCAACAGTACCCTGGGTACCACTGAACTACGACCATGGCTGTGGGGCTTATTACGAGCTGCTGATGAGAGGGTCTGTGGTCCCCAGGTGATCGGCGACGCAGAGGACAACCTGAGAGACTTTGAGCAGCAGATCACAGAGCTGAAGAGCAGAGGGGCGGCGCTGCAGGCAGACCAGCCCTCCACCAACAAGCTGCTCAAACTCCAGGTATAGCCCACTCTGTACCTGACCACACACCACCCAGCCACTGGCTCCAGGTAGCCCAGCATAGCCCACTCTCTACCCGACTACACACCACCCAGCCACTGGCTCCAGGTACCCCAACAGAGCCCACTCTGTACCCGACCATACACCAACCCAACCACTGACTCCACAGTCCTTTAGTCAGGATCAGAATCAGAATCACTTTTATTCCTTCTTAAGTACACAAGAGTCAAATTCTTATACAGTGGTAATAAGTAATGAGTAATAGTAAGTAATGAGTTGTAGTTAATTGTAAAGTGTACGTGTAAAGTGTTCAAATGGTAGTGGTACCAGCCAACGTTGATTATAGCGCAGAAGTGCACTATACAGCGAATTACATAAAGAAAATATTTATATATTGTGTCAAATGTTGTTTGTGATGCTTCCTCCTCTGTGTTCCTGTACCGCGTCTCACCCCTCTGTGTTCCTGTACCGTGTCTCACCCCTCTGTGTTCCTGTACCGTGTCTCACCCCTCTGTGTCCCTGTACCGTGTCTCACCCTCTGTGTTCCTGTACCGTGTCTCACCCCTCTGTGTTCCTATACTGTGTCTCACCCCTCTGTGTCCCTGTACCGTGTCTCACCCCTCTGTGTCCCTGTACCGTGTCTCACCCTCTGTGTTCCTGTACCGTGTCTCACCCCTCTGTGTTCCTATACTGTGTCTCACCCCTCTGTGTCCCTGTACCGTGTCTCACCCCTCTGTGTCCCTGTACCGTGTCTCACCCTCTGTGTTCCTGTACCGTGTCTCACCCCTCTGTGTTCCTGTACCGTGTCTCCCCCCTCTGTGTCCCTGTACCGTGTCTCACCCCTCTGTGTCCCTGTACCGTGTCTCACCCCTCTGTGTCTCTGTACCGTGTTTCACCCCTCTGTGTTCCTGTACCGTGTCTCACCCTCTGTGTTCCTGTACCGTGTCTCACCCTCTGTGTTCCTGTACCGTGTCTCACCCCTCTGTGTCCCTGTACCGTGTCTCACCCCTCTGTGTCCCTGTACCGTGTCTCACCCCTCTGTGTCCCTGTACCATGTCTCACCCCTCTGTGTCCCTGTACCGTGTCTCACCCCTCTGTGTCTGCTCCAGGACTCGTACGAGGAGCTGGTGATGACGGTGGGCTCGCGGCGCAGCGGGCTGAACCAGAACATGGCGCTGAATGAGCAGTACGAGCGGGCCCTCCAGGACCTCACCGACCTGGTGGACACAGCCCAGGACAAGATGGCCGCCGACCAGAGGATCGTGGCTAGCTCTGTGGACGAGGTCCAGAATCTACTGGACAAGCATAAGGTGGGAGAAACGTTCTCCCTTTGAAACGAGCATCCTGAAGAAGTTTTCGAAATAACCCCTCCCTGCTCATTCCTCAAAATGATCTCCAAAGTCAGTGTCAGTTGCTTTGGATGCGAGTGTCTGCTAAGTCAGCGATACCCAACCCCCCGGCCCCCGGACCGGAGCCGGTCCTTGGACCCCTTAGAACCGGGCCTTGATTCTAATCTAAAAAGGATTTAAATTTTTGCTCTACTTTTGTGTTTATTTAAGCCTCAGGTGACTTTTCTTGTGTTTTTCTTATAAATTGTATTATTTCATATCATTACATTGTTGAAGGGGGCCTTAGACTCATAAATTGCTGTTACTTTAATTGTTGTGAATATGACACAACAACAATCTTGAAAACAGTTGCATCCTTTGTTTAAAAACGATGCACCTTAAAATTAAGGCATAAAAATTGTATACCGGTCCCCAATTTTTTTTATGACTATGTTGGTCCTTGGAGCTAAAAAGCCCCTTTGCTAAATGACTAAGCAGTGAGCGGTCTTCTGCAGGAGTTCTTCCAGGGCCTGGAGTCCCACATGATCCTGACGGAGACGTACTTCAGGAAGATCAGCGGGCTGGTGCTGCCCAAGGAGAGCCAGGCGCTGGAGGCCACGCTGGGCCAGGCCCAGGCCGTGCTCCGGGAGGCCCACAGCCGGGGGGTGGAGCTGGAGGGCGTCCGCGAGGTGAGGGCTGCCGGGCGGGCTCCGTCTCTGGACGGAGGAGGGTGGATGTGTGTGGTGTTTCCATTGGAACGTTCCGGAGAAAATGGATCCATCCGATTGTAATCGGAGCAGTTATCATCGTAAATGATTGTCAAAGTAATACACTAATAATTATATAATAATAATGATATAATTATTTTTGGGGGAAATTTACTGTAAATACACCAGACATGGGAAAACTACCGGATGTCGCACACAAACAGTAGATTTACAATTTAGTCTTGAGTTCAAAATAAAATGAATGATTCCAATCAATTCAATGCAATTCAATTTTATTTGCATTGCACTTAATCACCATTACAGTCTCAAAGGGCTTAACAGGCCAAATATGTATGGCCTGTCGCATCGTTTAGGAGTGTAACAATGAAAAGCTGTTCTATCTACTTATTATCCAAACCCTCTGTTTCCCGGGTCAGACGTGGTGCCGCCTGGTGCAGGACTACCAGTGTTTATACCGCCACCTGGAGGCCGTGGAAGGTAGCATCCCCACCGTCGGTCTGGTGGAGGAGACGGAAGAGAGACTTAACGAAAGGATCTCCTTATATCAGGTACCGTTGTTTGTTCTGCTGAATTTGATCCACAGCTTAATGACCGGGGCCGCCCGGTGGTTCTCCTGGCAGAGCGCGTACCATTAAGGCCCACTCTCTACCACAGCGACCCGGGTTTGATTCCTGCCCTTGGTCATTGGCCTGTCGTCCCCTCTCTCTCCCTTACCTTCCCATCTTACTGTACAATAAAATGGATGAAACCTTCAAAAATAAATCTTAAAAAATAAATCCAAAAAAATAATAATAAATCATGATCATCTTAGATGTGACTTGTGTCATGTGATTAGTTGATTCAATCACAGGTCTCCGATAGCCTGGGAATCAGACGGGTCTCACAGGCTCATGTTTAATTCTCTCTGCAGATAAGGAATTGCTCTCCTCCTAGACAAAGACATTTCTCCCTGGTACGAGATAGACATCACAACTGTCTCTAATATGAGGCGGGATAAATACAATGACGGTGTAGAGGACTGCCATAGAGGCATTCTAAACAACAACAAAGATGGCTGCCGCTGATGTAGAACCTGCCTGGCATTAGTGGACGACTCAAAAGGTCTGGGAGCCAGACCTTATCTGAAGAGAAAATCAAACATGAGCTCACAGGATTCTTCTGGTTCCCATAGGTCTCCATGGGTTTTGTTGTGTGTCATTCACTCAACAACGGTTATTAGTTTCTCTTCATGTTTTAATGAATATTCTTTCAAGAATCCATGATGTTAAAAACGTCAGTAATTGTATGGCTTGGTCCCTTGTCTTCTGGGCTTGTCCCTTGGCCCTTGTCCCTTGTCCTTTGTCTTATGGGCTTGTCCCTTGTCTTATGGGCTTGTCCCTTGTCTTATGGGCTTGTCCCTTGTCCTTTGTCTTATGGGCTTGTCCCTTGTCTTATGGGCTTGTCCCTTGGGATTTGTCTTATGGGCTTGTCCCTTGTCTTATGGGCTTGTCCCTTGTCCCTTGTCTTATGGGCTTGTCCCTTGTCCCTTGTCTTATGGGCTTGTCCCTTGTCCCTTGTCCTTTGTCTTATGGGCTTGTCCCTTGTCTTATGGGCTTGTCCCTTATCTTATGGGCTTGTCCCGTGACACAGGACAAGCCCATCAGGTGAAGCCTCGATGGCTACGCCTACATGTACTAGAACAACATTACATCCATTTAAAACACACATCCCCCCCCCGCCCCTCCAGGGCCTGAAGGGTCGGCTGACGGAGCAGCAGCACAAGCTGTACCAGATGCTGGACGAGGGCAAGCGCTTGCTGCTGCAGGTGAGCTGCCCGGTGCTGGAGAACCAGCTGGCCCTGCTGGGGGAGCACTGGCTGGGCCACACCACCCGGGTCTCCAGGGAGCTGCAGCGGCTGGATGCCGTGCTCAAGCACTGGACCAGGTGAGGGGCGCCGCCAGGGGTCCAGAGTAGGGGTGGGGGTGGGGGTACCTCTCCATACGGTCCCATACGCCATACATGGCCCGCAATCGCCATACAGCAATTCTGCAAAAATTGATATATCTATTATATATAGACGGTTATAGACGTTTTTTCAAAAGACGCTGAAATTGAGAATAAAAAAGGGTATTTCTAACATGCAGGCATGTAACCCTATTCTAGTATTATCCCCAAATGCAATTATTAACCCCAAAAAAGCATGATATGGGACCTTTAACTTGCGGTTGAAGGCTGGAGGGTAATGGTCCATGTCTCCCAGGTACCAGAGGGAGTGGACGGAGCTGGTTGGCTGGCTGCAGTCGGCCCTGGAGCGGCTCGACTTCTGGAACACCCAGGCGGTGCTGGTACCCCAAGAGCTGGAGAGCGTCAGGGACCACCTGGGCGCCTTCCTGGTGAGTTCCCCTCCGTCATGTCATGTCACGTCAGGTTTTGTCATAGGTCCTTTATCATACGTATCACGTCATCTCATGTCAGACGTGACAGAAAGGGGGTATGAGTGAGTGACGTGTGTGCTGGTTCACCTGATTATCCATCTGCTAATGCTAATGGTTGCCTTTTGAACCAAGTCGGTAAACAACGTATTCAGTTACCCAAATGAGCTCAGTAAACAACCCTGTTGAACGTCTACCACAAGGCCCAAGCGTCCCCCCTGCCTTGCGTCCCGCCCTCTGACCCTTCCGACCTGTCTCCTTATCCCTCCCACCCGTCCACCCATCCCGCCGCAGGAGTTCTCCAAGGAGGTGGAGGGCAGGGCCTCTCTGAAGAGCTCGGTGGTCGTCGAGGGCAACCAGCTGCTGCGGCTGAAGAAGGTGGACACCGCGGCGCTGCGGTCGGACCTGGCGCGCGTCGACGCGCAGTGGGCGGAGCTGCTCACGCGCATCCCCGTGGTGCAGGAGAAGCTGCACCAGGTACCCCCCCCTACCACACGCACACAGCCACGCAGCCCGGACAGCGGCAGGCTTCTAATTAGATTAGCAGGATGATCTGCTCCTAGAACGGGTGTGTTGTGTTGTTTGTCTCTCGCCACCACGCTGGACGCCTGATCCAGCCGGGTGCGGTGGTTTCCTGCTCAGTCACCACGGTTGTCGTCCGTGCTCAGATCCAGATGGAGAAGCTGGCGTCCCGGCACGCCATCTCCGAGCTGGTCAACTGGATGTCGCTGATGGAGAGCGTCATTGAGGAGGACGAGGAGAACTTCAAGAGCGCCGTGGGCTTCACGGTCGTCCAGGACTACCTGCAGAAGTACAAGGTAGGAGGGCCGCTCTGAGTCTGGGGACGCCAGGATCCACCCTGACCCCACCGTGACCTGAGCATCTACTTACTGCAGAGGTTCTAGTTTGGAGCTTTGTATCGGGGCTGGTGGTCTGTGAGTTCCTTCAGAGTAGATGTGTTGATCAGGTTGAACGGCGAGTTGCCCTTGCTCCAGGGCTTCCGGGAAGATGTTTGATCAGGGGTTTGAAAATCTGCTACTTCTCCTCATTTCGAGGCTTCAAAGTAGATGTTTGAATGGATGGCTTGACGATGAGCCACTTCTTCAGAGTAACGCTTCAAATAAGGGGGTTTTTGGCGGTCAACTACCACCCCTTGTTCCACCTCTGTAAAGTAACGTTTGATCAGGGGGGGTTTGACGATTGACCACCTAGTTCCACGTCTTCACAGTTAAGTTCAGGTAAGAGGGGTTGACGATGGGCTACCTCCCCTAGGTCTGCATCATCTGGGTAATGTATTGACCGGGGGGGGTTTGACGGTGGGCTCCCTCCCCTAGTCCTGACCAGCGGGGTGCCTCTCCCATGCTGCAGGGCTTCCGGGTGGACGTGAGCTGCAAGCAGCTGACGGTGGACTTCGTCAACCAGTCCATGCTGCAGAGCGGAGGGCAGGACGCCGAGAGCAAGCGCAGCGACAAGACCGACTTCGCCGAGCGCCTTGGCGCCATGAACCGACGCTGGCAGATCCTGCAGGGACGCATCACTGAGAGGGTGAGAGGGCTGTCGCCGTGTTGTTTTTTATTTCTTGATATCCTTTGGTGGTGTAATTGAGAGAGCGCGATTTGAAAGAAAAACATACAAATTGCAGCTGTTCGAATTCAAATTTCTAATAATCATAATCTCTGATGCCAGACAGTGGGGTGCAGACAGAGGCGTGGTGGCGATGTGCATTTCATATGTATGACATTTCGTATTTTTAAAACCTTGTGGTTGTCGGTGCTGTGCTTTCAGATCCAGTTCCTGGAGAGCCTGCTGGAGATGTGGCAGGAGTATGAGAGCAGTGTCCAGGCTCTCAAGTCCTGGATGCTCTCCCAGGAGGAGAGACTCAAGAGAAAGCACCGCATCGAGGACCTGACCTCGGTGCAGAACGCCCTGAAAGACTGCCAGGCAAGGCCTAGCCACACCCCCTTATTGTAGCCACACCCCCTTCCTGTACCACGGACACCACGGCCACACGTCGTAGCTGGAGGTCAAAACAGGAAGCAGTTCGCCATAGGAACCAACAGCGTCTGTGGTGAAACATGTTGGCATAGGTTACAATTGCTCTGTTTGGTATTGGCTGAAATGGAGTCCGGTCAGGTAGCTTGACAAGGAGGCACTCATTTCAACCAATCAGAAACAGCCAACATCACCATGCTTCCCCCCAGATGGTGCTGTAGATGAGGGTTTAGTTAACACCCCGATAACACCCTCTTTAATCTCCTGTCGTATTCTTCATCCACGCTGTTGTCTGCTGGTGGTGAGAGGATGGTAGTCCTCACACCTGTGATGGTGTGCTGTCTCTCCTTCAGGAGATGGAGGAGCTGCTGAAGGAGAAGGAGAGGGACCTGGAGCGGGTGGAGGAACAGGGCTGTGCCCTCGTCCAGAACAAGACAGATGAAGCCTGCGCTATCGTCATGGAGACCCTCCAGGGTGTCAATCACACCTGGGCCAACCTGGACCACTTGGTAAGTCTCTCTCTCCCTCTCCTTCACACTCTCGCTCCCTCGCACTTTCTCTCTCATTCTCTCGCTCTGTGTCTCTCTCTTTTTTTCTTTTTTATGTAATCTGTAATGTTCGTTGGGAACGTCTGTATCTTCAGTTAACCTCTATGTATACTATGTCTGATATCCATTTTAGATCCAACATTTTTGGCAGTGAGATCTGCCAGCTGAAATTCAAATGAGTTTGCGGTCTGATCGGATAGTTCAGGATCTATGTGTATGTCACGTTATATGGTATCCCTTTATCCATTCCTGGTATCTGTCCTACCTCCACGCGGTCAGATCGGTCAGCTGAAGATCAGCCTGCGCTCGGTGCTGGACCAGTGGAGCGCGTACAAGCGGGCGTCGGAGGAGATCAACGGCCACCTGATGGAGGGACGCTACTCCGTGTCCCGCTTCCGCCTGCTGACCGGCTCGCTGGAGGCCGTGGAGCTCCAGGCCCAGAGCCTCCAGGTGGGTCAGGGTCGGGGGGAGAGGAGGGGCCGTAGACGGCTCCAGGTCCAGAGCCTCCAGGTGGGTCAGGGTCGGGGGGAGAGGAGGGGCCGTAGACGCTCATGCACAAAGGATCCTGAGCCGGCTGGTGTATAAAGAGGGATGGGACCACGCTCTGAAGGAGTTTGATTCAATGATTGCAAATGTTGGGTTGGACAAAGGACATCCGTTTTTATCTCCTGCTTCCCATCATGCACCGATCTCCGTGGCGTTGTCAACGTCCACCTGCTGCTGTGTTTTGTAGGAGGGTTTGTTGCCTCGTGGAATCACGCTTGGGGCTGTACCGTTATTAGTTGGGAAGTTGGTAAACTAGCTGCTGTTAGTTATGTGTTGTGAGCTGTGTGTGTGTGTTAGCATATATCAATGTAATGAGGTCTATGATATTATAAACTGTGTATTGAAGTTCAAGTTTATTTATAAAGGACCATCAAACCCAAACCAGGGTATTTTTGGAAGCTACAAATGCCTACACAGTCAGTCAAATGCAGTGACACAATAAAAACAGGTGCATACACAGACAAATGCATACAACAAAGCCTTAAATGCCGTAAGCAAAACTATGTTTAAAGTCTATTTTTAAAAACACCTGCTGACTCAAGGTGTGTGGGCTTGCGCGTGTGTGTGTGTGTATGTGTGTGTGTGTGCGCGTGTCTGTGTGTGTGTGTGTCTGTGTGTGTTTGTGCGTGCGTGTGTGTGCGTGTGTGTGGGTAGAATCTACAGGGAGAGCTGGAGAAGCAGGAGAGCAGTGTGCGGAGGTTTGGCGCAGCGACCCACCAGCTGCTGAGGGAGTGCCACCCGTCGGTGTCCGAGTCCCTGAACCTCGCCCTGAAGGACGTCAACGGCAGGTCAGCTACCATCAGCCCCTACCTTCACCATGGGGAGTTATCCCTCGTAGCCTAGCATGGCGCAATGGCCTGAACAACAATGAAGTGGAATTTCTTTTTATGGACATATTTTCTTATGGAAACACAAAACAATGTTTTGAAAGTGAGAATTTTAGCTTTAGAGACTGTTGTTGTGTTGCAAACAGTTACAATCTGTCAAAGGGGAAGGATGACTCGTGGTTAAGGTGGTTGACTCCCACCAAAAGGTTCTGGGCTCCATCCCAATATCTACGGTCTACCTGTAAGCATCTCTTTATGAGCGATAAACCTGGAAGCACAACGCTAAACAGCAGACATCAGGTATCCTCTGAGCGCTGTGTGAACACCAGCACAAGGCCTCACGCTGCGTGGCTCCTGTGTGCGGACCCTCCAGATGGATCGGCCTGCTGGAGGAGATCTCGGAGCGCCAGCGGAGCAGCAAGGCCCTGCTGCAGCTGTGGCAGCGGCACAAGGAGCTGCAGGAGCAGAGTGCCGCCAGCGTGCTGCGGCAGGAGGAGCGCGCCGAGCAGCTGCTGAAGGCCGCCTGCAGCAAGGACATGGCCGACCACGAGGTGTCCGACTGGATCCACGAGTGCAGCGTGAGTCCCTCGCCGGCAGCCTCATCCATGCGTCAAGCATCGCAAGGAATGTTTCAAAAAAGTCTGCGTGTTTGTTCAAATTGTGGCGTGGTTTGTGTCTGACTTTTATTTCTTTGCGACATTCATTGTAATGCTTAAGGTGTGTGTGTGTGTGTGTGTGTGTGTGTGTGTGTGTGTGTGTGTGTGTGTGTGTGTGTGTGTGTGTGTGTGTGTGTGTGTGTGTGTGTGTGTGTGTGCCTGTTTGTTTATTACTGTATGGCGCAGAACAATTTTCCGCAAAAAATAATATAAATATCTTATTTCTTATGTGTGTCTCACTTATTAATGAATGTCTTGTGGTGTAATTTGTGTGTGTGCATTTGTGCCTTGGTAACACTGTGATGTCTATGCAATGTGTGTGTGAGTCTGTCTTTCTTTCTATCCGGGTCATTGTGAACCATGTCCGCTTCATGTAAACCAGAGCAAAAAAACGTAAAGAACTCCATTTCCCATAATCCTGTGGTTCTCTCTCGGCGGCGTGGCAGGAGCTGCTGCGGTCGCAGGCCCCCGTGCAGGCCTGTCTGCAGGTGCTGCAGGAGCTGGGGGTGCAGCTGAAGCAGCAGGTGGACACCTCGGCCGCGGCCGCCGTCCAGACAGACCACCTGTCCCTCTGCCAGCGCCTGGCGGCCGTGGAGCAGGCCCTCAGCAGGCAGCACACGGCCCTGCAGGTCAGGAGGAGCCGGGCTGTTGACCACCGTTAGGATCTGGGACTAAACCAGGGTTCAATGATTTGTTCTGGAAGAGTTAAAGCGAATTTACAAAATAATATTGTTGACCAGTTGATCCAATATTGTGCATTTATTTGAACTGGATACCTAACATTGTACCAATTTAATTAGTGGAGGTGGTCCATGATAGGAAAAAATGTAAACAAAAACATTTCAATGTGTAACTTTAAAACCCATATTTAGCCACACTGAGGAGCAGTCATGTCATAAGCGTATATTGATGTCGTCGTGGTTGTTGGTTGCAGACTGGCGTGCAGGACTACGAGAAATTCAACAGCCAGCTGGACGCTCTGGCCCGCTGGATCTCTGAACCCGAGGACGTCCTGCGGGCCCAGGACCCCAACGGCTCCTCGGACCTGTGCTTAATACAGGACCGCATGGAGCAGCTCAAGGTACGTCTGCTTGGCCTCTCGCTGCGTGTCCGTGTGTCTGTGTGTGGTTTGTCCGTCTTGTGTGTCGTGTCTGTCTGTCCTGTCTATCAGCCTGTTCCTCCTGTCACTCTGTGTCTGTGTCTCTCTGTCCATCGGTATCTCTTTGTCTTGTTGAGCCTTATGCTATCTGTGGCCCTTCACTTTTATTTCTCCATTCCCAATTGGTTGTCTGAGCTACACAGCGATCCACCCGCCCCCCTACCAGTCATACTAGAATAGTTTATACTGGCGCAGTGTTTGGCGGTAACCGCGGCGACTCCCCACAGAGAATGATGCTGAAGTTCAGCAGCATGGCTCCCGAGCTGGAGCGCGTCAACGAGCTGGGCTACCGGCTGCCCCTCAACGACACCGAGATCAAACGCATGCAGAACCTCAACCGCAACTGGGCCTCCTCGTCCTCACAGACCACCGAGAGATTCAGGTACACACACATACGCGCACACACACACACACACACACACACACACACACACACACACACACACACACACACACACACACACACACACACACACACACACACACACACACACACACACACACACACACACACACACACACACACACACAACCTAAGAGGGTTGGGGATCGAACCCAGTAGCTTTTGACATGGAGTCAATCCCCTTTGGCTGCTATGTTATCCTACCCCTGAGTTCAAGCAGACTGAAAGTATAAAAATATCTATAAATATATAGAACAATTATAAATGATAATAATTTCAACATTAGTTGAACAGTATTTTTTTATCTTTCTCCGTCCTCCCTGCAGCAAACTGCAGTCCTTCCTGCTGCAGCAGCAGACCTTCCTGGAGAAGTGTGAGACGTGGATGGAGTTCCTGGTGCAGACGGAGGAGAGCCTGGCCGTGGAGATCTCTGGGAACTACCCCAGCCTGGTGGAGCAGCAGAAGGCCCACGAGGTGTTTGTTACTCCCTACCTCCAGATCCCTGCGCTGCTTTCACAGCTCTTTCTGATTGGCTTACATTTTCATTTAATTCCAATTAATTTCATTCAAACGTTCATACATGTATCTTAAAGTCCTTTCAAGTGGCTTAGGGTAGAAGGCTTTGCTAAATGAATGAATACCACCATGTTGCGGTGAGGGTTACTCTGATTGTGCCCCAGTATATAACGCATGTCGCCGGTGTCCAGTTGTTCCAGGCAGAGATGTTCAGCAGGCAGCAGATCCTCCATTCCATCATCAGCGACGGCCAGAGGATGCTGGAACAGGGCCAGGTGGACGACAGGTAACGGAGACACCAACACGCTACCGTCACGCCTGTACAGCTCCTCGTCTCAAGTGTTTGGTGATACAAGCGTCTGCTAAACGGCCTCAATAGAAATGTAGACGTGTCGATGCCATAATTTAACCCGCCGTGCCGTCCGGCCCGCAGGGACGAGTTCAACCTGAAGCTGACGCTGCTCAGCAACCAGTGGCAGGGCGTGGTGCGGCGCGCCCAGCAGAGGCGGGGCATCATCGACGGCCTGATCCGCCAGTGGCAGCGCTACCGCGACATGGCCGAGAAGCTGCGCCGGTGGCTGCTGGAGATGGCGCCCCCCGCCGACCCGCTGTGCCCCGGGACCACGGTGCCGCTGCAGCAGGCACGCGCCCTGCTGGACGCCACCCAGGTACGTGTGTGTGTCTCTGTGTGTGTATCTCTATCTGTGTGTGTCTCTATGTGTGTATCTCTATCTATGTGTATCTCTATGTGTGTATTTCTATCTGTGTGTCTCTCTATCTGTGTGTATCTCTATGTGTGTATCTCTATCTGTGTGTCTCTCTATCTGTGTGTGTCTCTATGTGTGTACCTCTATGTTCCTGTCTGTATCTCTATGTGTGTATCTCTATCTGTGTGTATCTCTATGTGTGTATCTGTACCTGTGTGTATCTCTATGTGTGTACCTCTATGTCCCTGTGTGTACCTCTATGTGTGGACCTCTATGTCCCTGTGTGTACCGCTATGTGTGTACCTCTATGTGTGTATCTCTGTGTCCCTGTGTGTATCTCTATATCCCTGTGTGTTTCTCTATGTGTGTATCTCTATGTGTTGTATCTCTATGTGTGGACCTCTGTGTCCCTGTGTGTACCTCTATGTGTGTACCTCTATGTGTGTATCTCTATGTCCCTGTGTGTACCTCTATGTGTGTATCTCTATGTATCTGTGTGTTTCTCTATGTGTGTATCTCTATGTGTGTACCTCTGTGTCCCTGCGTTCACCCTCCGCCCTCCCCCCAGCTGAAGGAGAAGGTGCTGCAGCGGCAGCAGGGCAGCTACATCCTGACGGTGGAGGCGGGCCGCCAGCTGCTGCTGTCGGCAGACAGCCGGGCGGAGGGGGCGCTGCAGGAGGAGCTCAGCCTCATCCAGGACGGCTGGAGGCATGCCAACGCCTCCCTGGACGCCCACAAGAGGGAGCTCTCCACCCTGCTGAAGGTACGGCTCCCCCAAATCAGTACAAGATTCGGCCCCTTAAAGCCGTAAAGGCGCCTTTATTCAACATAAAGACGAACAGAACAAAACGATTCTTGGCTCCCTGAGCCTTGGAGGACTCTCCGGATGTGTCCCTCTGGGAGGAATCACGTCCCTCCGGGTATTCCTTTGTCTCTCGGCCTTGAGGACTGGTCCCTCCACACGTGAACCACGAGAGCCGGTCTCCCCTACTCGGGAACCGGGAGAGCCTTGGATCCAGGGAATGGTTCCTGGAGGTTGATCCCGGACGCTCTTTTCTTCCAGCGGCTCTCGGCGATTGACCTAGGGAAAGTGGCCCTCTGTGTGGAAACCCGTCCCTATTAGTGTTCCTTGATCTCCGACCAATGAGCACTGCTCTCTGGACACTCTGTTCTCTCTCACACGAGAACCACGAGAGCCCGTCTCTCACACACGAGCACCGAGAGCTGCTCAGGTACTTCGCATCCCGCATCCAGGGGCGCTGTGCCGGAGCCGGGTGGCCACAGTGTAAAGAAAAGCTTTAAAGTATCAATCAGACATTAAGGGATTCCATTACTTGTGTTGATGCTGTAAAAAATCATTTAAAATACTGTGATTGGATCAAATTCTGTTCTAAAGAGGGCAGCAGATCCCAACAGGCCATGTTGCAAAGACGCCAACCTACCAGCACCGCTACTGATGGAGGACAAGCCCATCATGGCCTCATGGAGCACTTCATAGCAACTAGACTGCATAATAAAATATTTTGGGGGCTTTTCCCTTTCAGGCTAATAGATGATAATGAGAGCCAAAGTAACGCAAATCCCACTCCATCAGTTTGAACCAAATGCCAAGATGCAGCGGGCCGATATTAATACATAATTAATATTACAGAATACATTTAATATTGTCCAAATAGTTGACTCAAAATTGGACAGTAGCTAGAACGGGTTAATGCAATGCCATCGGTCATTGGCTCGAAATCCAGTTGCACCGCATTTGAACAAATGAACACTTTTTTCAGTACCATGTGTCACCAGAGGTGGGGCTGTAGACTGTAGGAAGTGAGTTAGCTCCCAGTTTGTGTCGGTACTGTACTGAGACGGCGGTGTGTGTGTTTCTGTCATACAGGACTGGGAGCGTTGTGAGCGCGGTATCGGAGGGTCTCTGGAGAAGCTGAGAGCCTTCAAGCGGCAGCTGTCCCAACCGCTGCCCGACCTTCATGAGGACCTGCAGGGGGAGCAGATGCGCTGCAAGGTAAATTCAAACCAATCGTCTCCCACTCCCTAGTCTGCCCACAAATTATGTCCAACCCCCTAGTACAATCCAACCAATCATGTCCAACCTCCTAGTACAATCCCACCAATCATGTCAAACTTCTTAGTACTCGATAATATTTGACAAAAAGCCACTAAGGTATCCCCATTGTGACATAGTACACAAACACAATCTATTAACTTTTGAAAATGTTTTTCTTTTTTTTTTTTTGGACTATTATTTTCAAATCTATGTAGTGTGTGTCTTAAAGGCTTTGCTCCCACCTGTTTGCGCAAGTTTGTCTGTTAACGTGGCTCTGTAAAGTCCACTAGAATAGCTTCCATACATAACTGCACTGTACCCGCTATTCATCATTTGGGCAGGCAGCCTTCCCTGTTAAAACTGTTTCACAATGGAACACTATTCCAGAGAATATTTAAAAAATGGTGGTTTGTTTGGTGGCTTTAAAGCTGATCTAAAGATCACTTAAAACTCTCCCAACAATGCACCCACTAACTTTGTTAGTGAACATCATTACTTTTTATCTCAGTCACTTTTATCTCCCGCGGGGGCTGACAATGTGTGTATGCGTATGGGTGTTGTGTGCAGAGGCGCTGCATCCCATTAGGCATACCAGGCAATTGCCTGGGGCCCCGCAATTGCTTGGGGCCCCGGGCCACTACTAGGGGGCCCCCTAGAGCCCCCCCCTTCAACAATCCTCTGCCTAGGGCCCCCACACTCCCTAGAATCGCCCCTGGTTGTCTGCTATGCTGTGCATGTCGCCACACCCTCTGATCATGTAGAGTGTGTGTATGTGTGTAGTACAATCTTACATATCATCTCCCGAACTGCAAACAAATCCTCACTGTAACCATGGTTATTTTCGAGGTCATTGATAGAATCGTGTGGTCCCTCATGAGATATTTTTAGGTTGTTGTGATACTGAAGGTTAACTGCTTCTCTGTGGCCATTTAGCATTACAGTTGGCCTCTTTACATGGTGAGTTAACTTTGCTCTGAGTCATTTGTCATGCTGAATCATCAAACGGCAGGATAAGGAATTCACAAGGCGTCTCAAGCGCCTAAACTAAGTTAGTGGCCTGGTGACTTTAAAACATCAGACTCATGCCGCTTTTAACCTAATTTGACCCTCTTTGGCAGGCTTTGAGTGTCAGGGTCTAACCTGATGTCATGGCCTTTGCAGAGATAGTGCTGCCTGCCTTTCTTGCTAATCTCCGAGTTAGGGAAAAGTCTTGCTTGGATCTGTAGGCAGCAATTTTAACGCTTTGATTTCATTCATGTATGTATGATGTATTTAAGTAACTTGTTAGTCCCTTGCAAAAGTAAAGTATTGTAAATCATCTCCCCTTTCTTCTCGGCACACTATATGCTATGATGTTGATATGTAACTCGAATACAAAGCTTTCTTGCAGTTGTTTTTGTCCCTTCAGCCTCTTAACCAAATATCAAAAGCCCTAGCCCCATGCAGTTTATTCAAATGTATGCTGGGTCTGTCATCTTAACCAATCTACCCGTCCACAAGACAACACTAGCAAAGGTCAGCCTCCAAAGCCTGCTTTTAAAAGTCCTTCACAGATCAGCTTTGCTCTAACCCTGTGTCACAGGAGCTGGAGAGCCGGTTTGCGGGCTGGACCGACGACCTGGCCCACCTGAGCCTGCTCCGGGAGTCTCTGTCCTGCTACATCGGCCCCGAGGACCTCTCCGTCCTCCAGGAACGCATCGAGCTGCTCCAGAGGCAGTGGGAGGAGATCTGCCACCAGGTAAACCACATAGTGCAACCCGATTCTAGTAGACAAGAATACAGTACAGAATAACCCTGTACTGTAGACTAGAATACAGTACAACCCGGTACTGAATACTAGAGTACAGTATAACCCTGTACTGTAGACTAGTATACCGTATAACCCTGTACTATAGAATACAGTATAACCCTGTACTGTAGACTAGAATACAGTACAACACGGTACTGTAGACTAGAGTGCAGTATAACCCGGTACTGTAGACTAGAGTACAGTATAACCCTGTACTGTATAATACAGTACAACCCGGTACTGTAGACTAGAGTGCAGTATAACCCTGAAATGTAGACTAGAGTACAGTATAACCCTGTACTGTAGACTAATACATTACAACCCTGTACTGTAGAATACAGTATAACCCTGTACTGTAGACTAGAATACAGTACAACACGGTACTGTAGACTAGAGTGCAGTATAACCCGGTACTGTAGACTAGAGTACAGTATAACCCTGTACTGTATAATACAGTACAACCCGGTACTGTAGACTAGAGTGCAGTATAACCCTGAAATGTAGACTAGAGTACAGTATAACCCTGTACTGTAGACTAATACATTACAACCCTGTACTGTAGAATACAGTATAACCCTGTACTGTAGACTAGACTACAGTACAACCCTGTACCATAGTCTAGAATACAGTATAACTCTGTACTGTAGAATACAGTACAACCCTGTACCATAGAGTAGAATAGAATGCAGCCCTGTACTTTAGAATACAATGCAACCCTGTACCATAGAGTAGAATCAAGCAGTAGAATTGAGTAGAAGCCTGTACCATAGAGTACAATACAGTAGGGCCCTGTACCACAGAGAATAATACAGTAGGAAACTGTGGCTTGTGTTTGGGGGATGGCTGGTTTAAGCATTCCCGCCCGGCCCCACGGTCTCATCACTCTGGCCATGGGAGGCTGCTTGAACCCTCCATCATCCACACACACTCCAAAACCCCTTACACAGTATAACCAGTGCAATACGGTACAGTACAGTTCAACATAGTACATCCCTGTATGATATAGTACAACGCAGCAGTACACAGTAGTACATAGACTATAATAACAAGTCTGCATAACATATGCTGTGCACAAATGGGAAACACATTACAATAGTGTACAACACCTTACAACAAATGCTAAACTTCAGAAAGGTATCACATTACGTAGGTAAGAATGTTGTCTCAATCCAAATATTTGTAACCCATCTAACATAAACCCACAGGATCAGCACAGAGATGATATTATCACTTGCTATAGTTGCAAATTACATCACCCAGACACCATTTTGAGCCAATCAGAAAGGGCAATTGCCGTGACCAGCATTAGATCATAATCACCATCAGCCTTTAGGGTTGACCCTGAATAGATTGCTCTAGATTGAATTATCCCAGTGCAAGCGCCGTCCAACAACAGTTTTTCCTTAAATCCAAGTGCTATGCCGTGTAAACAACTGTTGGGACCTCTGGTCCTCTTGGCCACTTTTCCGTCTAAACTCTGTCACCAAAGAATGATTAGTGTGTTAATACCATACAGTCTATGGGTTATATGGTTTAATGCACTTAGTTTAAAATTCTGTGTCCGATTCTCTGCGCTTGTGCCTTCAACTGTTCACCATGATAGAACACATAATGTGAAAGTCCATTAAGTATCTATCAAGAAACTGGCTAAGCCCTGGGGAGAACCGTAGACCACATATCGTCTCTTGTAACATGACTGCTTCGATTTAGGGGACATGTTTGGAAAACAGCCATATGGTAGAATTGCAACCGGTAAAATAAACAAAATTATACAAATAATCAGTGCAGGTTTAATGAGGCACGCAGCACAGTCTAAAACAAACATTTAAAGTTCCTGCAGGTAGCATTATTGCCAGAGGGTGGCGCTGCTCTCACCCACAGCGCTGAACATCACGCCCTTGTAAAAAAGCAACATTGATGGAAGAGAGAGAAGAGAGAGAAAAAAACAAGAAACTTAAAATCAAGGGGCATTTTCAGCAGGTTCACATTTTCTGTTGTAAATCGAGTGATTATCTATTTTTATCTCTTACACAATGTTAATCTTGTTTATGTTTAACAACTGTTATCCACCAAATTATATGTTTGAAGATGCAGTGTGTAGGATTTAGTGGCGTTTAGTATTGAGGCTGCAACCAACTTTTTTCAACTTTTCCATGTACTGTGTAGTTTATAGTATTGAGAAGTACACAGTACTTCTGAATCTGTTGTTGATGGCAGAAGTGTTTTAATAAGAGTGTAACACGGAAACAACAAGAAACCTCAAAGCACAAAAATGAGCTAGATAGTGAGACTGCCACATCCTGTGTGCAGCAGCAGGCAGCACACAACGGAAACAGGCTGTCTGTGGCCACGTTATGTTTCAGTGATTCACCTCACTCCCCTTTCGTAATGTACTGCAGACCTTCATCAGGTATGCTGCTTTTAGTAAGACTAGATTTGGATCCTATTAAACAAGAATTAATGTTAAATTGAATGACATTTTGACTTTATTCCATTTATCTTTTTACTCATGTTTATGTTTACTACGTGTTTCACCTGCAAGCTCAATCTAACTTTCTCTTCTGTGTGTGTCTGTGTGCGTTTGCGTGTTGACGTGTGTGTGTGTGTGTGTGTGTGTGTGTGTGTGTGTGTGTGTGTGTGT
The DNA here is from genome assembly GCF_026213295.1 of Gadus chalcogrammus. Taxonomy (NCBI): domain Eukaryota; kingdom Metazoa; phylum Chordata; class Actinopteri; order Gadiformes; family Gadidae; genus Gadus; species Gadus chalcogrammus. The sequence continues at coordinate 4,968,126 of NC_079416.1, read as the reverse complement.
GTGTGTGTGTGTGTGTGTGTGTGTGTGTGTGTGTGTGTGTGTGTGTGTGTGTGTGTGTGTGCGACCCCAGCTGTCCCTGCGCCGGCAGCAGGTGAGCGAGAAGCTGAACGAGTGGTGGGTGTTTGGGGAGAAGTACAAGGAGCTGTGTGAGTGGCTGACCGCCATGGAGAGCAAGGTGTCCCACAACGGAGACGTCAGCATTGAGGAGATGATCGACAAGCTGCGCAAGGTACCTTGTTCCCACGCGTCGACTCAATGCCTCTGTTGTGATTGGGCGTGCGGATCGGAACACAGGTGTGACGTCCACACTTGGATTCCAACTCTGTGGACGGCTTAGTGTGTTGGATTTCACTTTCCCTCAAAAGTACTGCCAGGTAAAAATAGATCTGCTGGAATATGGCTGGGTGGAAGGGAAGCCCTAAAGGTGTTTAGTGGTTGAGCCCCCACCAGACGGGGGCTGTGAGTGGGGCCAGCGCGAGCGCTCTGGGCATGCTTTACATCACTGAGTGCAATCTGGGTTCCTGTTGAGAGGGGAGTGTGGGACTGAGAACGCAGACAGCTCCGGGGGGAACGTTTATTTATTGATAGTTTTCCTCCTTCTTCAGTGCAACATGTCGGTAGTAGTCTATATACCTGCATATAGTCTGCATACCGGGAGAATTCTGGTAGGCCCACAGTCAATTTTTTAGTTTTTTTAGATACTAATATTATTATTAATAGTATTAATGAGCAGGTGGGGTTAAGGTGCATCTTTGTTTTTTAATAGATGCCTATAGGCTATGCTGTAGAGGTTTTGGACCCACAATCTGTTGGCTGGGAGGCAAATCCTCCTGCCCACTAGACTACCCCACAGGATGGACTCTCCATTACGACCAGAGTTTCATCATGACCAGGCTTTCTATCATATTATGTAGAAAAATGTTTTCTATCATTAAATAGCGTATGGGGTGAATTACATAGAAGAACATTTGATCAGGGGAACTCTTGGAAAATGGCTTTACTGAAAAACTGTTCAGTTAATTTAATTTAACTAATCCAATAGGTTTACCTGAATAGAAGCCTCCATTCTTGCAAGAGAGACTCAAAGGGCTACCGCAAGACAATACAGGGAACATGACATCAATGTGTACAATGACAGGCTTGTGTAGTGTTAGTAGTATTTGTAGTCATCTACTCTAACTTGATATTGTCTTGCATATTCCTGAACACACTGAACACATGACACCTGCATGTTCATGAGGCTTCAAATACACACAAAGATTCTGTCCATGACCACCTGAACAACCTCCTTACCGGGAAGTGGTCTAACTTCACTGATCCTGATTGGTTGGATGTCTCTGACGTTGCCAGGACTACCAGGAGGAGATCACCCTGGTGGAGAACAACAAGCTGCAGCTACACCTGCTGGGCGAGCGGCTGGCCCGGGCCAGCCACCAGAGCAAGGCCTGTGAGATAGAGGGCAAGCTGGGCAAGGTGGACGACCGCTGGCAGCACCTGCTGGACCTCATCGGAGCCAGGTGACCCCCAGTTAGCCCCTCGACCACGAGGGTTCTGCCGGTTTGGGCGCATTGAGGATGCACTGCATTGGTTGATGTTAGAAGTATGGAGGAGCTACTCAGATGTATTACAGACTATAGAGTATAGAGTGTATGTGTGTGCGTGCGTGTGTGTGTGTGTGTATGTGTCTGATCCTGGACACATTTTTTGGGATCAAGCAAGGCATCTGTTCCATCCCTAATGTTATGTCTGCCTCTGAGCAAGACACTTCACCCAACCTGCTCCCGACCAGCTGACTGTCGCCTTGCATGGATGAATGTGTATGAATGGGTGAATGTGTATGAATGGGTGAATGTGTATGAATGGCTGAATGTGTATGATTGGGCGAATGTGGTAGTGGATCATTTCAAAGTGCTTTGAGTGGCCGCAGATCAGAAAAGCTCTATACATAATTGTGGTTGGTGTGTTGGCTAAGGAATGGCTCCCGGATCCTGCTGTGAGTTCAGAGTTCACCCAGACTCTGCATAGCCACCCCCTCCCACCCCTCCTACTTATTGTATGTTGTACGTCCTGGCAATTAATGTACTCACTTATTGTGTGTCGCACTTAGTTATAGTACTTAGAATTGTGTTACATCTTACCCTAGCTATCTTTGTTGTATTCAGGGAATGGGTTAACCTAGCGATGGTTAGTGCTTGGCACTTGGTTCTATGAACCTCCTCACTGTACCAACAGCGATATATTGGCAAATGTACTTATTGTCAGTGGCTTTGGATAGAAGCGTCTGCTAAATGCCCTAAGTGTTAATGCAAATGGTGTGGCGTGCAGGGGGAAGAAGCTGAGGGAGACCCTGGTGGCTGTCCAGCAGCTGGACAAGAACATGAGCAGCCTGCGCGCCTGGCTGGCCCACATCGAGACAGAGCTGTCCAGACCCATGGCCTACGACACCTGCGACTTCCAGGAGATCCAGAGGAAGCTGGACCTCCAGCAGGTAGCTAAAGTCCCGCAGGGCTGTACCGTAGGGCTGCGTTGCAACGATTCGTAGATTGGTAGCTACTGTCTATCGACCGGAGGTCCATCAAAGCTAATTCTGATCATCCGCTCATGGTTTAAGTAACCACGTACAAATCCCAAACAGCTGTTCCTTAATGCTTCACAAATTCTGATATTTGGTTCATGGAGGATTCTAAAATGAGTTATTTTGTTTTCAATGCTGCTTGTTCGATGAGGCAAGCTAATATAATAAATCCCTCATGATAGCGGTGCTGTAATTTACACATTTTATAGACATAAAATGGCAAAAAATCCCCCCCCCTTTCTCAATCTCCCTCCTCCTTCCTCTCCTCCCCCCCCTCCTCCCTCCCTCCCTCTCCCCCCTCCCTCCCAGGAGCTGCAGAGGGACATAGAGAAGCACAGCACGGGCGTGGCCTCGGTGCTCAACCTGTGTGAGGTCCTCCTCCACGACTGCGACGCCTGCGCCACTGACACCGAGTGCGACTCCATCCAGCAGGCCACGCGCAGCCTGGACCGCCGCTGGAGGGCCATCTGCGCCCTGTCCATGGACCGCCGGCTCAAGTAGGCACCAGGGGGTGGGGGGGCGGGGCTTATAGTCTCTATGGACCCCTTTCTTCTGCGCCCTGCCAATGGACCGCCGACTCAAGTAGTCACAAGGGGGGAAGGGGGCGGGGCTTGTAGTGCTGTGAGGCCAGTCTCTATGGACCCCTTCTCACAGGTCAATATTAGGGTCAAGTATTTTCCTGTTCCTGAGGTTTCATTTAGATAATTTATAGGGATATCCCGATCCTATCCAAGGCATCGGTATCGGTCCGATAGTTGCCAATTACGCTGGATCGGATATCGGAGGGGAGAAATAAATATGCAGCGTTTCACGTTATAACAACAATAGTCGCCAATTAGGCACATGCGCATGAGAGCTAGTGCATGAGAGCTACCTGTTGAACAGTCAGTATTTAAACCGTAAAGAAACAGCCTGGTTTATGCACGGCTCACCTCAGCGGTTTCCGAGCGCGATCATGTCAGACACTCCAGCTTGGGCAAGAGCGCATTACAGCTGTTGTGATCGCCAAACACGAGCTTGGGGATCACAAAAGTGCACCATTTCGGAAGACGCAGACGTTCAATCGATTAAAATGATTAATCGATTGTAAATATGATTATTATATATCGGGCGTTTGGGTGTGGGAACCCCCGTTTATATGGCTAGAGGCTTGCTGCTTCTTACATATCCGATGTACTTACGGTAGAAGCTAAAGGCTAACGTAAACAATATTTTTCACGTCATGATATCTACCCAAACGATATGCCATATGAAAGAGACTCCAAGGAATCTAACCGTAAAAGCCTTATAATTTTTTGCTTTTATCTCGATTAACTAGATGTGGAAAAAAAACGTCAATCACACTTCCTGGTTACTATAAGTGATGACACTCATGCATGCACATGAGCACACACTCGATTAAACCATTTCAAACTATCAGCTGTAACAGCTCACCTATTCTATCTATTATCTCAAATGTATTCAAACTTTAACCATTTGCTATTTGTTTAACTCTTCTGTTTCCAACCATTATTTTTATTTTTTTGTACATGTTTACATTGTTTACTTACTTTTGAAATCTGTTCAAATCTTTAATTTGATTTAAGCCATTACAATTTTTCGTATCGGACCGATATCGGTATCGGCAGCTAGCCAAAGCTGCGGCACCGTATCGATATCGGAAGTGAAAAAGTGGTATTCGGGACATCCCTAATAATTGTTGTATGTCACAGCACCCGATGTGTGTTTATTTGACTAGTTGTGTCCATACTGATACTTTCAGACTTGAATCGAACAGACCCAGAATTATTGCCATGAGCTACAGCTTTGTTTTCCCCACTTTGAACACCACAGCCAGATTTGAACCGCTTTCTCCTCTCTCCCCCACATCCTGCATCTCATCCTCCTCCTCCTCCTCGTTTTCCTCCTCATCCACCTCCTCTACAACCTCCTCCTCTTCCTCCTCCTCCTCTTCCTCCTCCTCCTCCCCCTCTAACACCTACTCTACCTCCTCCTCCTTCTCTTCCACCGCATCCTCTTTCTCTTCCTCTTCCTCTGCCACCATCTCTTCCTCCTCCCCCTCTACCCCCTACTCTACCTCTTCCTCCTCCTCCTCCTCTAGGATCGAGGAGACCTGGCGCCTATGGCAGAAGTTTCTGGACGACTTCTCCCGTTTCGAGGAGTGGCTGGCCACGTCCGAGAGGACCGCCGCCTCCGCCAACTCCTCGGGCGTTCTGTACACCGTCGCCAAGGAGGAGCTCAAGACCTTCGAGGTGCGCCTCCAGCATTATGGGATGGACACACAGGACACACCCCTTTTTAACCTAGACATCATATCGTACAGACAGAGAGACCTGGTTGGGTCAAAGCACAGTAACGGATGACGTTCACCCTGGTGATGACAAACACGACCTGAAGAGAGCAGCATAAACAGACAACATACGATACGATAATACCTTATTCTGTGAGCAAGTCTGAAATTTGTCTTGCATCCCAGCAGCTCTATTTACAAACATCACAGATGAGACAAGACATCAAGACAGGACCCCACATTTTAAATAATCCTACATAATAAAAATACATACTTTCATCATAGCATTACAACAACAGGAGACAACATTTAAGGTCCATCAGTGTGCCTTATTCAGTTCGAGGATTGACTGGTGAACAGCATCAGCATTAAGAGAAACAGGATCAATGATGGTCCAGACTGTGTATGCCTTTTTAACCTGTCATGGTAGCCAGCTTCTAAGTTGATATGCGTGTGTGTGTGTGTGTGTGTGTGTGTGTGTGTGTGTGTGTGTGTGTGTGTCTGTGTGTCTGTGTGTCTGTGTGTGTGTGCACGCATGCCCCCCGCAGGGCTTCCAGAGGCAGGTGCACGAGAGCCTGACCCACCTGGAGTTCCTGAACAAGCAGTACCGGCGGCTGGCCCGGGAGAACCGCACCGACGCGGCCGGCCGCCTCCGGGAGATGGCCCATGACGCCAACCAGCGCTGGGACGACCTGCAGAAGAGGGTGACCTCCGTGCTGCGCAGGCTCAAGGTAGCACCCGCTAGCACCGCCGCCAAAATAATAGAAGAACAAAGTGGAATAAACTGAAAATGAAATTAGCTTGCTGGGCTTGTGCACTCAAAGGAAAACCCAACCGTCGGGAGTGCTGTTCCAATGGGATGTTTACCTTTGTTTTTACCTGACAAACATCACAATTATCACCACAACGACACCTCAAAACTGTCGCAATCCCCACCCAAAAGAACACAGTCCTCAGAACCCGGGGGAGTGGTTGAAACCCCCTGAATAACACACATACCCCTAACCCGTAGCCCTGACACTAGGGTGAGGGTAAGGAAACAGAGGGATACTGTCTGTGTGTGAGCTGACATGTACGTGACCAGTGTACCGGTCCCGATGTGTTCCCCCGCAGCACTTCATCGGCCAGCGCGAGGAGTTTGAGACGGCCAGGGACGGCATCCTGGTGTGGCTGACCGAGATGGACCTCCAGCTCACCAACATCGAGCACTTCTCCGAGTGTGACATCCAGGCCAAGATCAAACAGCTCCGGGTAAAGGCCTTGGTTTCACCCAACGCTAGGAGACTTCTACGTACAACAAAATGACGAGGTCGTCGTCCCGACGAGGGCATACCGTTTGTAACACGTAAACCCTGAATACCTGGTAGTGTAAACACCACCACGAGAAAAGCCTTTAGTAAAGACTCTTACCAGTTGACTCTACCTGTGTTAACTTCCATGACATATTATGACCTAGGTAAAGGACCAGCGAACCACTGAACGGGACAAGCCCCGAGCAGCACCCAAGCTAACCTCCCCCTCTCCCCCTCCCTCCCTCCCCCCTCCCCCCCCCCCCCAGGCCTTCCAGCAGGAGGTGTCCCTGACCTCCCCTAAGATCGAGGTGATCTTCCGGCAGGCGGAGGCGCTGATGGAGAAGAGCGAGCCGCTGGACGCCACCGTCATCGAGGAGGAGCAGGAGGAGCTGCGGCGCTACTGCCAGGAGGTGTTCGGCCGGGTGGAGCGCTACCACAAGAAGCTCCTCCGCCTGCCGGTAAGGCAGAGGGCCCGCTGGGAGGGGGGGGGCATGTGTGTGTGCATGTGTGTGTAGGTGTGAACGTGTGTGTGTGTGTGTGTGTGTGTGTGTGTGTGTGTGTGTGTGTGTGTGTGTGTGTGTGTGTGTGTGTGTGTGTGTGTGTGTGTGTGTGTGTGTGTGTGTGTGTGTGTGTGTGTGGTTTGGCATTTGTACACCGGTGACCTTACAGAACGCAGTGTAGCGACCGCGACCCAACGGAGTCTACTGACGCTGTTGCCACGGTCACCCTCTGTTTGTTCCCCCCCCCCCCAGCTGACAGACGAGGACACGGAGGTGTCGTACTCGGACCGGGAGCTGGACCTGGACGAGGGGGACTGCGAGGGCGACGCCTCCTCAAGCATGCCCTGGGGGGAGCCGGAGGGCTCCCACTCCCCCCTGCCCTCCTCCAGCCGCTCGGCCTCGCTGGCCGCGCCCCTGCGGGCTGAGCGCTCGGGCCGGGACACGCCCGCCAGCGTGGACTCCATCCCCCTGGAGTGGGACCACGACTACGACCTGAGCCGCGTGCTGGAGGGCGCCGGCCGCGCCCTGGGGGAGCAGCAGGGCGAGGAGGGCGGAGACTTCCTGCAGCGGCCCGCCTCCGCGCTGTCGGGTCAGTACCAGGGGCACCCCACACACACACACACACACACACACACACACACAGACACACACACACACACTCTCACACACACACACACACACACACACACACACATGAATAATGGACAGAATAAACATGTTTACACAGAGCCAGTGAGTACGGACCAGAAGGTCAAAAAAAATAAAAATACATAACACACATACACTTAACATGTAACACACTGCACACAATAAGGACACACACATACACTAAACACGTAATATAAGGCACACAACAAGATGCATACACTAAACGTATGACATATTGCACACAATGGGGACACATACGCGTGCATGGATGCCTAGAACAGAAACTCACACTGGTATCCTCAGCTGACGGAGGTCAAGGAGTTTACTTGAGTCCAGTTTAATAAGAAGAAAGTGGTGGTAGAAGGACTCTGATTTGAAAAATTTAAAGTCTTAATACCAGCCTTTAGAAATACTGCAAACCTCCTGAGTTGGAAGTATAAAAGTATTAGCATCTCAATTAATAATATATTCATATATATTTTATTTATACTCACATTTTTGTACTTCTGGGTAGGTCATGAATTTCCACCTGGTTATAAATAATCTATAAATGAATCTTAATCTGCAAATAAAATTGTAACGAAAGCTGTCAGATAAATGAAATTGAGTAAAGGTTCAATATTTGCCTTTGAGATGTAGTGGAGAAGACAGGGAGCAGAAAGTATATAAATCCTCAAGTAAAGTACATCAAATTTGTACTGAACCCCCGATTTCCGTTGAATGGCTGTGGATCCTAGTGCTAAATATCTGTACTGTACAATGTTTCTTCCAGATGTAGTCATCCCTGACAGCCCAGAAGCCTATGTTAAACTAACTGAAAACACACTGAGATCCACCACGGGTAGGAGAGACTGCAGTACCACCAGCATGCCATCAGGGGTTGAGGGGGGCGCCAGAAACAACGGCAACCCCCTTTACCCTTGAGTGCCGCCGAATTTAGATTTGGGATTTTTTCACTGGCCTGGGTATTTGATTTGTGTCTTTCTTTGTTGAATCACACTCCGATCTAACTAGGCACTGTTTACCATGGGCAGCAGTTTTCTAACACTGGATAGGGTCAATTCCATATTCACAAGGTCTACAGACCAAATCTCCACCAGTACGCCTGGACAACGCTGAAATGGGATTCACCCTAACCACTTCTCTCTCTAACCTGCTTTACTTCTTCGGTTCAGTTTACTTGTACTATTCAGTGTGTACAACCTAACAACCTTCTAGTTTTAAATGTTGGTGTTTTTCGAAAACAAAGCATGTTGTTTTACTTCCGATCTTTTGTCTTTGTTTATTTTGAGGAGTGAGCGCACCTCCCCCTCCACCTCCCCCTCCACCTCCCCCCGGTCTGAGTGTTAGACTCCCCCCTCCACCTCCCCCCTGGTCTGAATGTTAGACTCCCCCCCCCCCCCCCCCCCCCCCCCCCCCTCCGGACTCCCCAGTGCGCTCCATGCGTGATTCTTTAAATCATGGGGATGTGTTCTGGGGTGCTTAACTTGCGTTGCCGTGTGTTGCTAGGTGACGGGGGCTCGTCGTACTCTCACGCGGCGGGGGGGGCGAGCGACGGAGGCCGCAGCTCGCTGCTCCATCAGCTGGACAGCAGCCGCAGCCGCACCCCCACCAGCCTCGAGCTGGACGGCTCCTACATGGGATACGTGAGTAACCACCACCACATCCCATAATGACACCCTCTTTCAGTTCATTTGAGGAGGAATGACGTGTCAAACATGGGACATCCTACATGGGATTTGTGATTAACCATGACGACATCCCTTAATAACAGACTCTTTCAATGAGATTTAATGGAGAATGACTTGTTAAACATGGGGAAATCCTACTTGGGATGAATGAGGAGCCCCGACGACATCCCATAATAACAGACTTTTTCAATGAAATTCAACGGAAGAAATGACATGCAAACCTTAGGATCTTACCCAATTTGGGTCAAACCTGATATTCATGTGTGATGTCGGGATGGGAGATTGGAGCTGATTTATAAGATGCAGACATTTGAATATACATTATTTATATTTTTAATATGTACATGTCAAGGGTCCTTGTGGATCAACAGTGATTTGTACCTACTAATGATTCATAGCCATGAGCAAACTACTACTTATTAAACCAGTGGGATATGATGATGTGATGGGCGGATGTTGAAGGGGTAAAACAATAGTTACGTATGTAACTACGGTTCTATGAATTCCGGATGACCGCCAGAGGCGGTGCTTTAGCACTGGATGTTCCATCTCGCGCATGCGCAGGTCGAGTAATTATACCAAAAAAGTCACCTGTGACACCTGGGTGACCCGAGAAAGTCTATATATTCCGGAGTCACCCGAGGTTCTGTTCCAACTGGATCTTCTCGCGGAATCTGAGAAGTCTGAGTGACAGAGAACTCTGGCAGTCATCCGGAATTCATAGAACCGTAGTTACATACGTAACTATCGTTCTATTTCATTCCTACTGACCGCCAGAGGCGGTGCTTTAGCACTGGATGACTAATACCAAAAAGGTCACGAAGAGTGCTCACTTCAATCAAGGGCTCGAAGCCGTCGACAAGACAGCTGTCGCCACAGGATGAGGAGCAGCGACATTAACCCTGTAGTATCGGGCAAACGTACATGATGAGGACCATGTAGCCGTGGAGCAAATGTCCTGAAGTGGAACCCCCTTCAAGGCAGCCCATGATGTAGCCATACTCCTGGTAGAGTGGCACTTAACGGCCAAGGGCACAGGGAGCCCCTGTGCCCTATAGGCATTCAAAACCACATCCACAACTCAGTGGGAGAGTCTCTGTTTCGACAGGGCAGCCCCCTTCCTGCAGCCCCCGTAACAGACAAAGAGGTTATCTGTCTTACGCAAGCTGGTTGTCGCTTCAACATATGCCCTAAGCGCCCGCACCGGGCACAACAGGTCTGACACTCTTTCTGCACCCCCTGGAGAGCCTGGGGGATTGAAAGCAGCCAACTCGATTGATTGGTTCACATGATGGGGAGACAATCGTTTGGGTAGGAAGGATGGGTTCGGCCAGAGCACCACTCCTGACCCATCTGCGTGCCAGCGCAAACACGCCTGGCTCACTGACAAGGCATGGAGTTCACCGACCCGTTTTGCAGTTGCCATGGCAAGCAGAAATGCCGTCTTTATGGACAGCCGCGTCAGGTCTGCCTGACTTAGTGGCTCAAATGGGGGTAGACATAAGGACCTCAGAGCTACTTGCAGGTCCCATGATGGTGCCCTCAGGGATCGCGGCGGTTGAAGCCTCTGGGCCCCCTTCAGAAACTGCCTGATTAGGTAGTGGGACCCTACCGTCTGGTTATACCCCCTTGCTTGTGTGGCCGAGATCGCGGCCATATGAACGCGCAGGGTAGACGCAGCTCTTCTGTTGTCCAACACAGACTGCAGAAAGTGTGGTATCACTACCACTGAGCAAGTCTCCGGGACTTCGCCCCGCGCCACGCACCACTGGGAAAACAACTTCCACCTGTTTGCATAGAGCAACCTAGTGGAGGGTGCCCTTGAACTAAAAATGGTACGGACCACTGACTGGTCGCAAGACATCAGCAGTGGGTCCTGGCTCTCAGGGGCCACACGCACAGCCGCAGGCGGCCCAGATTCGTGTGCCATATGCGTCCGCCTACCTGAGACAGAAGGTCCCGTCTCTCTGGGAGGCACCAAGGCTCTCCGTTGAGGAGTTTCAATAATGGTGGGAACCATGGCCTTCCTGGCCAATGTGGAACCACCAGAAGTAGGCTGTGACAGCCACGCTGGACCCTGTCCAGCACTGCCAGTAAAAGGGGAATTGGGGGAAATTCATAAAGCAGGCTGTCTGGCCAAGCATGAGCCAGAGCGTCCTGCCCTAGGGGACTGGTCCTCTCCGTCAAGGAGAACCAAAGGGGAACCAAAGGGGACAGTGGGTGGTCTTCTTCGGAAGCAAAGAGATCCGCCACTGCCCTGCCATACCTGTCCCAAATCATCCCCACCACCTCTGGATGGAGTCTCCACTCTCCGGGGGGTGGCCCTTGGCGAGAGAGAAGGTCTGCCGCTGTGTTCCGGACACCTGGAACATGGACAGCCCTCAGGCTTAGAAAATGGGGGAACGCCCACGGAAGGAGCCTTTGCGTGACCCGCAGGCTCTGCCTCGATCTGGTGCCCCCCTGATGGTTGACGTGGTAGACTGTGGAGGTGTTGTCTGTCCGGACAAGAACATGTCGGTCCCTCAGAACTGGAAGGAAGTGCCTGAGAGCTAAGAACACCGCAAGGAGTTCCAGCACATTTATATGCTCCAGTCTCTGCTTGGCATCCCACTGGCCTCTGACAGTCCTGCACTGCCATACTGCACCCCAGCCGGAAAGGGAGGCGTCCGTCTCCACAACCTCCCGCCGGGAAGCTATCCTCCCTAAGGGCGACCCCGCAATCAGGTATGCCCTCTCTCTCCAGGGTCTGAGGGTCCGAAGGCACCGCCCAGACACCCTGACCATCTTGTGTCTCTGCCACTTGGGGTCCAAGTGGAGACCATTCACCCAGATCTGAAGGGGACGCAATTCCAGAAGGCCTAGTGGGACCACCATGGATGCTGAGGTCAGCATACCTATCAGTCGAAGGAAGAGGCTGTATTCCAGCAACTCCCCCCGCCTGAAGCGCTGTAGCAGCTGCGAAATGGTAGCTACGCGCTTTGGAGAGAGGCAGGCTCGCATGGCCACCGAGTCGAGCACCAGCCCCAGATAGCTCACAACCCGACATGGTGTAAGGTTGCTCTTGGTAAAGTTGACCATGAGGCCAAGCCGGTCCACATGGCTGAGGAGCATGGCTGTGTCCCTGACCGCCTGCACCCGAGTTGGGGAAATGACCAACCAGTCGTCCAGGTATGGCAGTATCGCCATACCTGTGGCCTGTAATGGTGACAGGGCTGCTGCTACACACCGTGTAAATATACGCGGGGCCAGAGACAGCCCGAACGGAAGAACCCTGAAAAGCCCAGAAAAGCAAAGCGGAGGAACCGCCTGTGACGTTGGGTAATAGGGACGTGAAAGTAAGCGTCTTTCAGGTCTATTGATACGAACCAGTCCCCCTGAGCGATAGCCTGGAGGACGTCCGCAACATGCAGCATGTGGAAGGGAAGAACCTTGAGGAACTGATTCAGCCCTCTCAAGTCCAGAATGGGGCGAAACCCGCCATCCTTCTTCGGTACCAGAAGCAGGTTGAGTAGAACCCATCGAGCTGTTCTTGTGGATCTACTACTTCGATAGCACCCTTCCCAAGAAGGGTGGCTACTTCCTGTCTCAGGACCAGGGATCTGTCGGGATTGGTAGCCACGGTAACCTTGATCCCGCTGAAAGTTGGGGGCCGGCGTCGGAATTGGAGTGTGTACCCGTCTGATAGCGTGGACACTATCCAAGGGTCTGTGGTCTGCTCTTGCCAGTAGCTCAGGTGCTGCTGAGAAAAGCGTCCGACGACTGGCCCTTGGACTTTAGTACCTACCTGGGGGCCCTTGTACCTACCTGGGGGACGACTGGCCCTTGGACTAGTACCTACCTGGGGGGGGCGGCGGCTGGGCGCCGAACCTCTTGGCGCCTGAAAAGCCACCCGTGGCGCAGAGCTACGGCGCTGGTCAGCCCGTGCTGAGAAGTGCTGGCCCTCGATTGTCCACCTGAACGTGGTTGAGAGCTATTGGCACGGGGTACCGCAGAGGCCCCCGGCCTAGAATGAAGCAGAGGTGCACGCCGTAAGCTAGCAAACTGACTGCGCCAGCCAGACCTGGCGGCGCGCCAACGTAACAGTTGACATTAACCTGCCTAGCTCCCTAGTCATACACGCAAAAGTTTGCAGTGAAGCATCACTGAGGGTCTGTGCTGAAGGATCAGCACCTGACCCCCGTATAGTCTGAGACAGCGCCAGAATGATGTGAGAAAGCGAATTCCCAAGACGTCCCACACGGGCAGCAATGTTGTAACTAAGGAGGTCATCTGTAATCCGGCACTGGGGCCGAGGGCAGCGCGCATCGGTTCTCAGAGCCTCGTCCGGGGAAACAACAGGGACGCTATAGCAGGCTCAATCGGAGCTAACCGGTCCAAGCCATAAGAATCAGCATTGGCCATAGTTGCCAGACCTCTGCCATCACTAGTGTGCTGGGAGAAAACCCTTGAATCTGGCCAGCATCTATGAAGCTCTGCGATGTACGGCTCAGAGGGGGGCAAAGAGAAAACGGAAGGTTGAGCGGCCTGGAAAAAAGGCGTTCACAGGTGCAGATGAAACAGGAGCTTCATCCAACCCCAGCCTTGCCAGGGCCATTCGCACGGCTGGTCTAACAGTGTCGCGGCCGACACTGACCCTCTAGCCGAGCAGCCCAGAGACCCTTGAAGAACGCCTGAGAGGCAAGGGACGCTTGCTCTTCCTCCTCTGCAAAGAGGCTACAGGACGCAGCTGAGACAGCATGTCATCCTCTGTATAAGTGGGTTGCGCAGCCGCAGGGGCCGTGGCTGGTACACCCTGAGCTGATTGGAGGTTCTGTAGGAGGGCTTTAATCTGACCAAGACCCGAAGGGGGCAACCCTGGTCTGCCCTCCACCTAGCTAGCCAACCTAGCTAGCCTCAGTGCAGAACAGTTCATGCACGGGTTATCTGACACTGCTTCCCTGAGGTGTTCAACCCTGAGACACGCAGGGCACTGGTCATGGCCATCCTCCGCCTGCAGGGAGGCCATGCAGGCGACACAACTATGGGCGCTTAGCATGTCGGCAAATTAATTGCAAGCAAATTAATCAGTAGGCTAGGCAATCGAGCTTTAGGCGAGAACACCCGAGCAACGACGCGACACCCCGACAATAACAGTGACGACAAGCTACAGGCGAGAGCACCCGAGCGACGCGACACCCCGACAATAACAGTGACGGCAAGCCTTGGAAACCCAAGCAGCCCACTGGAGAGAAAATTAACACAGGCTAGGCAATCGAGTTTTAGGCGAGAGCACCCAAGCAACGACGCGACAGCCCGACAATAACAGTGACGGCGAGCTACAGGCGAGAGCACCAGAGCGACGCGACACTCCGACAATAACAGTGACGGCGAGCTACAGGCGAGAGCACCCGAGCGACGCGACACTCCGACAATAACAGTGACGGCGAGCCTTGGAAACCCAAACAGCCAACTGGAGAGCAAATTAACACAGGCTAGGCAATCGAGCTTTAGGCGAGGGCACCCAAGCAACGACGCGACGTGACACCCCGGCAACAACACAGTGACGGCGAGCCTTGGTAAAACCAAGCAGCCCACCGGAGAGCAATCAGCGCAGGCTAGGCAATCAAGCTACAGGCGAGAGCACCCGAGCAATAATGCGCCCGACAATAGAGTGACGGCGCCAGGAAAATACAGTGACGGCTTTGGAAACCCAAGCCACTCACTGGCGATTAATCAAAGATCGCAACTGGCTAAATAAATACAGTGACGGCGGCTTGGACCCCAAGCCGCGCACAGGCGCATACAAATGAGCAACCGGGCTTAGGCGAACGCACCCGAGAAACGGTGCGAGACCGAAAGAATAACACAGCGACTGAAAACTAGCCGCCAATTAATGCTCTAAGCAAATTAAAGCAAAGGGTAGAAAGGTGAAATCAGCTGCCGCGCTAGCCGACGGATAGTCGACTACGCGTAGCCTACACACTTTACTTACCCCTGCCGAAATCAAACAAATTGCAAGTCGCAGCCCTTGGTGGACGAAGTCAAATCGAGGCACCAACCCTTGGGTTACAAGGCTACTTGCGACAAGCTAATATGGTATCTCTTACAACAAACAATGTTTGTGTGTCCTGCTAGTACGCTACCGCGAGAAAATAGAAGGAGCAGAACCTCGGGTGACTCCGGAATATATAGACTTTCTCGGGTCACCCAGGTGTCACAGGTGACTTTTTTGGTATAATTACTCGACCTGCGCATGCGCGAGATGGAACATCCAGTGCTAAAGCACCGCCTCTGGCGGTCAGTAGGAATGAAATAGAACAATGTTTTACCCCCCTGGACGGGGATGTGCTCTACGATATTGTGGTCGCAAGGATTTTCAGAGTGAAAAATGGGGTCACGGTTCAAAAACCTCTGGGAACCACCGGGTTAAACTGGAAACATTTATCAAGATCAGGGAATTGCTGTACTTATGATTGCACTCTAAAGTCTCTCTCTCAATGCCTCTCTCTGTCTCTCTCTTCCCCTTCTTGCTGGCTCTCTCTTCTCTGTCTCTCCCCTTCCCTCACTCAATCTCTCCCTGCCTCTACCTCCGTCCCTCCATCACCTTGATGTGTCTCTCTCTCTCCCCCCCCCCCCCCCCCCCCCTCCCTGTGTCCAGATGCGTCTTCTGGGTGAGTGTCGGGGGAGCATCGACCAGGTGAAGAGGATGGGCTCTGAGCTGAAGGAGGAGGAGGACGGGGCCTCCGGCCTGGCCGACCCCGGCAGCTCTGAGTCCCAGAGCTCAGGTACACACAGCTCCTCCTCCCCCTCATCACTTGAATGTGAATTCCTCACATCGAATCAAACTGATCGTCAATTGCTTCTATTCAATTGTGTGATGGATCGCCAATCGAGGTCCAGACAATGGGGTTTGTTCCGTCTATGTTGAGTGTGGTCCCAAATATCTGAGTTGTGAGCATGAATGACCAAATTGTTCAGAGAAAGGGTCTTTTACAGCATATCCCTCTTCCCTAACACGACATATTTCCACTTATATCAGCAAAACCAAAAACGATCGGGGTGTGACGTGACGTGATGTGATTGTGTCAACTTGGAGATGCTTGCCCAAGTTCTACAAGCGGAAGATATCCGTCACAGCCCCCAAAACAATATCCGTACAGGATGTTCTGCTAAACATTGACCATACTTTGGCACATAAGGGAGAGGCATGAATATGTGAACAACACGACCCCTGTTGAGATGAGCTCTCACCCTGAACCCCTCTTCCCCCCAGGGGTGATCGAGCGCTGGGAGCTGCTGCAGGCCCAGGACCTGAGCAAGGAGATGCGCACCAAACAGAACCAGCAGAAGTGGCAGCAGCTGACCTCTGACCTCCGCAGCGTGTGGGCGTGGCTGGGCCAGGCGGGGGAGGAGCTGGAGCAGCAGCGGCGGCTGGAGCTCAGCACAGACATCCAGACCATCCGGCTGCGCATCAAGAAGCTCAAGGTAGGAGCGCAGCGCTCCAGCATCGTAGCTCAAGAGCTAGCTCAATGCTACATGGTCACTGCTAATGGCTTGGTTCAATGCTACAGGGTGGTAGCTAGGGGCTAGGTCAATGCTTCACGGCTGTAGCATTTTGAGCTTTCCCAATGCTAAACGCTCTTTAAATATGCACTTACAAGCGTTCTCCTAGCTTTTATGCTAGGTGTAGCTTTCCAGCCAGACTCTACAGTAGCTCAGAACAACAGTGGTCTGGCCGTTGTTGTTTCTCATCCAGGAGCTCCAGAAGGCGCTGGACAAGCGCAAGGCCATCGTGCTGTCGGTGAACCTGTGCAGCGCGGAGTTTGTGCAGTGTGACAGTGAGGAGAGCAGGGAGATGCAGGCGAGGCTCACGGACATGAACAACCACTGGGACAAGCTGGGGCGCGCCCTGGAGGCCTGGAGGGCCTCGCTCCAGGACGCCCTCATGCAGTGTCAGGTGGGTGTGCTCTCAGCGGCGGAAGAACGTCCAATCGAAACCGTCACAGGGATGTGTCGCAGGGTGTTGATGTGTGCATTGTATCGATGTGTTGACGGGTTCGCTAGTTGCGTGTCTCGTTCCAGTCCGTTTAGTTTTAATGAATTGAGCTGATAATCCATTCTCCTTTTTAATAAAACCTGTGTTATGAAAATGGTACCTTGATCACGTTCACTGTCACTTCCCCGGTGACTCTTCATGTGGTGTGAGTAGATAACCACACCCCTCAGGTGTTTTCTAGAACTCAACCGGAGCCTCAGTTCAATGTAACTCCTCCCACTTTGTGTGGCCCCTCCCCAGGACTTCCACGAGACCAGCCACGGCCTCCTGCTGTGGCTGGAGAACATCGACCGCCGGCGCAACGAGGTGGTGCCCATCGACCCCCTCCAGGACAGTGAGACGCTGACCCAGCACCACAAGACCCTCACGGTAGGACGCCGCCGGGCCTCCGGGGGGCGCCGTCACACTTGTCTTGTCTTTGGTTACCAAGCGATGGTCCCTGGGATTCCATTTATTGAGATTTAAAATTAATACTTTGAGATCATTTTACCTTAGTTCTCTTTGACTGAAGATGGCCCACAACCTCTCTCTCTCTCTCTCTCTCTCTCTCTCTCTTCTCTCTCTCTCTTGTCTCTCTCTCCTCCTCTTGTCTCTCTCTCTCCTCTCTCTCTTCTCTCTCTCTCTCTCTCTGTGTCTCTCTCTCTCTCTCTCTCTGTGTCTCTGTCTCTCTCCTTGTCTCTCTCGTGTAGCAAATGCGCCGTGAGCTGCTGGACTCCCAGGTGAAGGTGGCCCTGCTGCAGGACATGTCTCTGCAGCTGCTGGTCAACGCCCCGGGCAGCGACTGCCTGGAGGCCAAGGAAAAGGTGCACGTCATCGGCAACCGTCTCAAGATGCTGCTGAAGGAGGTGACCAGGGACCTGCGGGAGCTGGCCAGGACCTTGGACCTCACCAGCAGCCAGCAGGTCAGACCTCCTGGAGCCTTCTAGCTCTGGTGTTGGATCAACTTTTTACATATGAGATTCATTTATTGATATTTGATATTATTCTTGATCGGCTTTCTTAAATTGGTTACTTTATTTCAATGTGTATTCTCTTCTGTAATGTGGTATTTTTATTGACAATATTTCTCTCTTGTCTGTTTCTCTCGTGTCTGTCTGTCTATCTCTGTCTCTGTCTCTGTCTCTGTCTCTGTCTCTGTCTCTGTCTCTGTCTCTGTCCTCTCTCTCTCTCTCTCTCTCTCTCTCTCTCTCTCTCTGTCTCTGTCTCTGTCTCTGTCTCTCTCTCTCTCTCTCTCTGTCTCTCTCTCTCTCTCTCTGTCTCTCTCTCTCTCTCTCTCTCTCTCTCTCTCTCTCTCTCTCTCTGTCTCTGTCTCTGTCTCTGTCTCTCTCTGTCTCTGTCTCTGTCTCTGTCTCTGTCTCTGTCTCTCTCTCTCTCTCCCTCAGGACCTGTCTTCTTGGTCGTCCGCTGATGATCTGGACACCTCCGGGTCGGTCAGCCCGGCGTCGGGGAGGAGCACGCCGAGCCGTCGCCGATCGGTAACGCCCACACGCCCCGTCCACACTGCACTCGGCGCGTTGGCACGAAAGTTAAAATAAATAAATATAAAGGGCAAAATAAGACCTGGTCAGGCTCTCAAAGGTCATCATAGCGGTAGTCAATGGTCATCATACTGGTAGTCAAAGGTCATCATAGCGGTTGTCAAAGGTCATCATAGCGGTAGTCAAAGGTCATCATAGCGGTAGTCAAAGGTCATCATAGCGGTAGTCAAAGGTCATCATAGCATTTGTCAAAGGTCATCATAGCGGTAGTCAAAGGTCATCATAGCGGTAGTCAAAGGTCATCATAGCGGTAGTCAAAGGTCTTCATAGCGGTAGTCAAAGGTCATCATAGCGGTAGTCAAAGGTCATCATAGCGGTAGTCAAAGGTCATCATAGCGGTAGTCAAAGGTCATCATAGCGGTAGTCAGCACCACAGGGGCACATACCACCTGAACCACTGCAGCCACCGCCCAGACCTGCTCATCCACCTCCACACATTCTCAACCCCCCTTCCAAGAGCTTTTTTCACCTGTCTTCACATTATCTTCTTTATTCCCAGATCAAACTCCCCAGCGCAACGACAGAGAAATCATGTTTACTCTCTCTCTCTCTCTCTCTCTCTCTCTCTCTCTCTCTCTCTCTCTCTCTATCTATTTTTTCTGGTTGCATTAACTTTTTGGGGACTTTTTTCGGTTTCGCATTTATTTAAGGATTATTTCTTCGGGTGACAAAAAAAAGCTACTTGTAAAAGAAACAAGTAGAAAGAACAAAAGGAAAAACTGTTAGTGTCTTCGCTGCCTTACAATGTTTGAGTTAAGTTAGCACTCAACACAACTTAAAGTTGGTTTCACCTTTGGACATTTCAAGGCCGACTAATCACTAGCAGTTTTATGGTGAAACATGATGCTGTTTTTACCTGTGTTTTGTTCCAGGCATACCTCCTCTATTCTCCTATTTTATTTAGCTCTTAGTTACTATTCATTCTGAATTTGATTTAGCTTCCACTACTCCTTTACTCTTGTTCTAAGCTCTGTCTTGTTCTGAGGAAACGTGTCTGCTCGGCAGCACTCTTAGTTTGACAACAGATTTCCCAGATCAACCCCTCGGCCACCGAACACTTCTGGTTCACGACATAGCGACTTGTGGCTCGTTGGTTCGTCGATCTGTAGAAGTAGATCGACGCTTAACGACATGCAAGGCGCGCCCGTGTCATGTTCAGAGCAACCCTTACCTTTCGTGTCGTAGATATACGTCAGTAGATAGACTCAGCCTGCCTGTGGCGTGATTGCACGGCCCCGCAGCCAGTGAGGGCTCCAAAGAGGCCCTGTGCTTTAGAGGAACCTAACCCTCATCTCCAGGTCCTTGGGTCCACCTGTCTTGCCGCCTTTACGTACCGTTTTGTTGCCGCACTTCCTCCTTATGTTTTATATATATTTTTTTTTAGGGGACTTTTTTTCTCATGGGTCGCTTTGTCTTTTATTTGCCTGGACTGAAACATACTTTCTTTGTTTTACCCCCCCTCACCCCACTTCCTGTTCATTGCAAACAGCAACGGGGCCACAGTAGTGTGTCTCGGACTGGAGCGCCAGTCGCCCGCTCACACCTCAGGTACTGTTCTGCTGCTGGACCGCAGCTCCTCTCCCCCCGCCCCCCGCCCCCACAACCAGAAGATAATGGAACTCCTCCTACCCATGATGCACTGTTTGTGTTTACTAACACACGCGCCTCCCGCCCACCACTTACACCCGCCCCCTCCCCCTTACTCCCCCAACCGAGGCCTGCCACCTCCCCCTGCCCAAGTCTCCCCCCTGTGCCCTCCCTCCCCACTACCCCCAGACTGGTGGCTCATGCCAATGGGTTCCATCATCTTCTCTGCTAGCCCCTGTGTGTAGGCTAGGCTAGAGCGGGGGAGCGGGTTTAGGGGCGGGAGGCTCCAAACTCTCGTAGCAACATGGCTTCCCCAGCGGGGCGGCTGTCTGCGAGGCCGCCCTCCCGCCGTCGTCGTCTCCTGGCTGATCTACTTGGCTAACCAGAGGTTCTCTCTTTAGCTAACATGCCCCCGTTTATGCTATAACGCAGCGCACACAACCACACACACACACACACACACACACTCACACAAACACACACACACACACACACAAACACACTGTATCTTGGAATCGCTGAGCTGTCACAAAATGTCTGCAATGAACAAAGGCTGCACTCTCTCTCACTCTCTCTCTCTCTCTCATGCTTGACATTTTCATCATCTTCTTATGTTTCTATTACTTACTACTATCCACCATCAACCCCCTCCCATCTCGATCTGCCATCAGTTGATCTCCTCACGGCTCCATGTTGGGTCAAAGGCTCAGCTTTGAGGAGCTTTACGCTACCATCAGTGTGTGATCAGTAGAGAAAAGCTGGCCTACTATAGACGTGTATTCAGTAGTAGAAGAAGGTGCCAGCAGCAAAATAAGGGAAGGTGTGAAGTGTCCTTTAACAGACAACATGCCTACGGAGAGTGTTGAGAACACAGGCTGTTTTGACAGACTTTCCTGAGGGTGGTGGAGTATTCAGATGGTGAATTATAACAAAAACAACCCTTTTACGACAGGTTTCCTGCTTCGCTCCTGCCTTGGCATGCTCTTTTGCAATTTTCCAAGAGATCCGAGCCCTTTAAATAATTTTGATAGGAACCATCTCCAGTGGCATGTTTGTTTGCCTTCTGCCCTAACTCTCCCTCTGCAAAGGAATGCCAGCTTGCATACATTCCCGTTTTATGGAGAAAAGAAAACTGAATTGTCTTGTGAATTGTGTTGCTGTTTTGGTGTCTGTGTATATCACCAATGTCATATACTTTGTACAAACGTTTTGGGGTTTACTTTTCAAAGGGGGAATTGATGGACAAATACAAGACATCGGTCCGAGTTCTTCCTCATATTTAACTGACTAATCACTTTATAGAGAGGGACAGAGTTTTTTATATTGTTAATAACATTCAAATAATCACGTCATGAGCTCTATAGCAAAGGTTTAGCCTTTTTGTTTTGTGAAGTTAAGATAAGATTTATTCAATTAGTATGTGATTTTTTGTAGTGTAGCTTGTTTTTGTGAACCTGGCTAGTATACTAAGCCCCCATTTCAACATAAACACTGAGAGGGAACTTCTAGGTCCGTAGCGGGAGACATAGTCCACTAAAACACACGTTGGTTGCCTTGTTCCTTCACGTTTGTTTGAATGTGTGTGTGTGTGTGTGTGTGCATGCCCATGTGTGTATGTGTGTGTGTGTGTGTGTGTGTGTGTGTCTGTGTGTGTGTGTGTGTGTGTGTGTGTGTGTGTGTGTGTGTGTGTGTGTGTGTGTGTGTGTGTGTGTGTGTGTGTGTGTGTGTGTGTGTGTGCGCCCATGTGTGCGTGTGTGTGACCAGGTCTCACGACGCTGGGTCCGTTTCCTCCCGTTCTGAGCCGGGCCGGAGCCGGCCCTCCTCCTCCTCCTCCTCCTCCTCATGCTGGGCCTTCCTGCGGCGCGCCCTGTGGGTGGCGCTGCCCATCCAGCTGTTCCTGCTCCTCCTGCTTGTGGCTGTGGCCTACCTCCTCGTGCCCATGACCGACGAGGACTACACCTGCAGCCAGTGTAACAACTTCGCCAGCTCCTTCTACCCCATGCTCAGCTACACCAACGGACCCCCGCCCGTGTGATGAGGGGGTCTGACGCCGTTCTGACCCGAGATCATGACCCGGTATCGGGACCCGGTGCGATCAGTCACGACCATCTCTCTTCTTCCACCCGGTAGTCGCTGTTTAAACACCTGTGAGAGCAATGTGGTTGTGGCTGTGATCAGAAGGTTGTGTACCATCTGATCAACGGTTCATCCTCTCTTCGTTTTGTTTAGCATATAGGATAAGGCATACCACTGTTTTTAGGATGTGTGTACCTCTGTAAATAACAAAGAAACGCTTCCTTTGCCATGATCAGAAGCAACGACAAAAAAAGCTAAAAGGCGTGTGATTGGCCGCTGAGACACGGCGGATGGAAGGGGCTTGAAGAAGGGACTGAATGCACACGGCATGGCGTAGACCGTCCGACGGGATGATAAAAATGTAATGTTATTTTTTTGCTCGTAACGACGAATTATATTGATTATTCATTGAAAAACGTGTAAAATAGCTTTTAATACACAATATCTTATATATCGCAATTATTTTTGTACTTTTTTCGGCATGCTGTTCTTATTTCTGCTTCGCCTCACCCGATCTCTCCGCCGCTGCCGTGTGCCAGTCATGTATAGTGTATTTTTTTAACATGAAGTGCTCGCGAATGACATGCCATTCCACTGAGATCGTTGACGTGGTGCGTCCATGGGGATGACACCGACGACGCCAAACGCTAGCCTCACAGAGCTGGCGACCGGCGGCGCTCACATGAAGGATCATGCTTACGATATGCTGTCCATAAACTGGTCTCATGACTTTTTTTAACCACTTCAATCATGGCTGTGAGATTAACACTGAAGTATAGAAAAACTATATTTTCTATGTCTCAAATCTGTCAACAGTCCAGAATTATTTATCCAGATGTGTATATAACGATGGACAAGAAGGAATATCAATATTGTATGAATATCTTACTATCACAAACAATGAATGCCAAATCCTCTTTTTTTGACTTTTTCTTTTGTATTTGTATTTATTCTACTGCACCTGGTTTCCATGAGTAAAACATGCTCTTCCAATGATATTTGAAATGTATTGAAACAAAAACATTCATTATATGAACAAAACACAAATAACCATGTCCCTTTTTATAACTCTGGTCGATCTCACAAATTCCGAATACAACCATACAATAAGATTTACAAATCAGAAAATGAAATGGTCAAGCCTCCTTAAGCGGCCAGTTACATTTTTAAAGATATCAGATTTATAACGTCAAATCGCTAACTCATGACCATTGAGTCAACCTCTGTGCAAGAGACCCTGAGGGTTTAGATTAAAGTGGAGGCTGAGACCCAGAGGGATTAGATTAAAGTAGAGGCTGGTGGTGCTGTTCTAGGGCCCAGAGTGTGAGGACCTGTTGGTGCTGTTCGCCTCCTGGCCACTGGGGGTGCTGTCCCGCTGGGCCTGGATCTCCCTGAGCCCCGTGTGAGGCTCTGGGTGGGCGGGGCACGGCCAGAACCCAGTGAGGGGCGGGTGTTGGTGGTGGTGGTGGTGAGGAATATGAGGAGGAGGAAGAGGAGGGTGGAGTAAGCTGTCCAGTGACCTGATGATCTGGTGGTTTGGCACGGTGACCTGGGTTGTGGTGTCGAGACCCAGCATCTGAGAGACGACCATGCGGAGGTCGACCAGCTGACCCCGGAGGACGGAGAGGGTTAGGGTCTGAAGGCGGACCTTCTCTTTTTGGGCCATCATTCTGGATACCAGTCAAACACTCAATGGTATCCAGGATCCTTTTCAGGGTCATATTATTAACTTATTTTTAAATCCGTAACCTAAAAATGTGTCAAATAAACTAAATTGACAAATAACAGCAGGGATAAAGCTGAAGTACACAAAATTGTGTTAACTTTGTATATCCTGTTAATTCCACAATCATTTGTTAATATTGTAAGAAATCAGGGGATATTTGGATATTTGACTCCAGGCCTCACCTCTCTCTCCCTCTCGGAGGCCTGGTCGAGGGAGTGTGTGAGGGAGGCGATCTGCCGCTGGTTCTCCCTGGCCCTCTGCTCTCGGCCCTGGAGGTCAGAGGTCAGGACCCTCAGCCTCTCCTCCGCTGTGCTCTTCCCCTCGACCAGAGCCTCCAGAGTGCTGCTCTGCTGCTGGAGGCGCTCTCTCTGCTCCAGCACAGCCAGCTCGTGTGTTCACATGCACACACACAAATAGTGGCCCATGGCAACAGCATTGGAAACACGTGAACGGGGGGGAAGAGTGAGAGTGGACGTCCTGTTAACCACCGGGCCAACATCAAGAGCCAACATCTTTATTCAAAATGAAAAAAATCTGATTGTGTGAGTCTTGGCCGAACCAAAACAAAGACAGAGTATGACAACAGTACATCCATCCACTCTTAACATAACTAATGACCAACCCTTTTCTTACACACACACACACAGTAGATGGTAGCCCCCCGTCACCTGACCCTGCCTCTGGGCAGACTGGCGGTCTGCACCCGCCTCCCCTCTACCTTGAGCTCGGTGCTGTGCGCCGCCTGGGCCCCCAGCTCTGTGCTGGAGAGCTTAGCGGCGTTCAGCTCGCTCTGCAGACGCTCCACCTTCTTGTGGAGCCTGCGGACGGCCCCCAGGGCCCCGTCCCGCTCCAGGGCCAGGGCGGAGAGGCTCCTCCTCTCCTGCTCCTCCATCTCCTGCACCTTCTTCCTCAGCAGGGCCGTGTGGAGCTCCTTGCTCTCCAGACGCTCCTTCTGCTGCTTCAGCTGGGGCCCAACAGGAGGAGGAGGGGGTGGGGTCACCAAGGGACACTTGAGCCACACTTTGGTTCCCAGAGATTTCAACGAGGGGCTTTGTGTGACGTGAGCTTCTGAAGAGGTACATTAGAGGACACTGTTTCGTATGACACCCTGCTACAGATACCTTTCTCTGTAGGCTGTAGGCCAGCGTTTTGTTCTCCACCACGGCGGTCCCTTCCTGTTTGACGAGCTGTTCTGCTCGGGACTGGATGAGCCGGAGCCTCATGTCCACGCCCAGGTCCAGGTCCACTCCGTCGATCTTCATGGTGTCCATCAGCAGCTTGAGGAACTCTTCATGCTGCTCCAAACCAAACCAACTCATTATCCCAACATGAGGTACCTCAAATACTGTTCAGAACCAAACCCACTCATTATCCCAACATGAGGTACCTCAAATACTGTTCAGAACGAAACCAAATCATCATCACAACATGAGGAGCTGTTCGTACTGTTCCAACCTTATCAACACATAGACACACACATCCACAAACAGACACACAGGCTACTACACACATAGCCATGCAACAAAAAAATAACGGATCATTGATTTATTGGTATGAATCCACACACACATTTGTAGAAATGTGTGTGTGTCTGCGGTCCTCACATGCTGCATGGTGTTTCTGAGGGCGTCGCGATGCGCGTCCACAGCCAGCAGGTCGGCCTGCGCGTCCTGCAGTCGCGCCCTCAGGTCCCCGAGCAGCTGCTCCGCCCGCTGGGCCCTCTGCTCCGCAGCCCCCTGGAGGGCCGCCTGCCGGCCCAGCTCCACAGAGACCTGGGACAGCCTGGTGTCCATCACCTGGGGACGAGAGAGAGGGAGAGGGAGAGAGAGAGAGAGAGAGAGAGAGGGAGAAAGAGAGGGAGAGAGAGAGAGAGAGAGAGAGAGAGAGAGAGGGGAGAGAGAGAGAGAGAGAGAGAGAGAGAGAGAGAGAGAGAGAGAGAGAGAGGGAGAGGGAGAGAGAGAGAGAGAGAGGGAGAAAGAGAGGGAGAGAGAGAGAGAGAGAGAGAGAGAGAGGGAGAGAGAGAGAGAGAGGGAGAGAGAGGGAGAAAGAGAGGGAGAGAGGGAGAGAGAGAGAGAGAGAGGGAGAAAGAGAGGGAGAGAGAGAGAGAGAAGGAGAGAGGGAGAGAGAGAGACAGAGAGAGAGAGAGAAAGAGAGAGAGACAGAGAGAGAGAGAAGACAGGGAGAGAGAGAGAAAGAGAGAGAGGGATGAAGGGAGGGGAAGGAAGAGAGAGGGTTTGAGAGAGAGGGTTGGGGAGAGAGGAAGAGGGGGTTTGAGGGAGAGGAAGAGAGAGAGAAGGGAGGTGAGAGAGGAAGAGAGAGAGACAGAGAGAGGAAGGGTGATGAAGGGAGAGGAAGGAAGAGAGGGAGGATTTGAGAGAGGCAGAGAGAGAGAGGAAGAGAGGGCTGGAGGGAAAGGAAGAGAGAGAGAAAGAGGGATGAAGAGAGAGGAAGGAAGAGAGGGTTGGAGACGGAGGAAGAGAGAGGGTTGGAGAGAGAGGATATTTTAAAGAATGATAGGTTAGGAGAAGAGGAGGTTGAATGCAAAGGATTAAAAAGGGTTAACAAAAGACAAAAATAAAAAACTAACAATAATTCATCTTCTACTACATTATCCAACTTAATAAAGTGATGGGAGGGAATACTCCAAAAAACTATTGAAAATAATAAAACCCTCAGACCCAATGATTCAGCATGTGATTGTGTTTGTTTGTGTATCCGTGTTTATGTGTGTGTGTGTGTGTGTGTGTGTGTGTGTGTGTGTGTGTGTGTGTGTGTGTGTGTGTGTGTGTGTGTGTGTGTGTGTGTGTGTGTGTGTGTGTGTGTGAGTGTGTGTGTGTGTTCACGTGTGAGGGTCATGCACCCCCCTCCACGCACCCTTTTTGCGTCTTGCTGCGCCGAGCAGAGCTCCTCCACTCGGCCTACGACGTCCGCCTCGGACATTTCCTGTGAGGCGACCACGGCCCCGGGGACGCCGGGCGACCCCGAGGCCCTTGCCAGCGTCTCCAGGAGGCGGTGGAGCTGGCCCCGGGAGGCCTGGGCCTCGGCGCGGCTCCGGTGCAGCAGGCCGTCCAGCTCCGTCACCTGGCCCTGCAGGCACTGGGCCTCCCGCCCCGCCGCCGCCACCACCCGCTGGCCCGCCTCCACGCGCTCCAGCAGGCTCTGCCTCTCCTGCTCCCCGCTCCGCCGGACCACCGACAGTCCCTCCACCTCCTGGAGACACACACACACACACATTTAACTTAGAACTGGATTCTGTTCCAGTGTAGGCCATTATGTGTGTGTGTATATGGCCATGTTTATGAAAATGTGTGTGTATTTTATTGGGATCCACGTATGCATTTGTGCATGCGTGTGTGTGTGCATGTTCGTGTGTGTGTGTGTGTGTTTGTGTGTGCAATGTGTTTCCTTGTGGAGTGCGTATCCATAAATGTATGTGTGGGTGCGTATCCATGTGTGGGTGTGTGCGTATCAATGTTTGTGTGTGCGTAATCCATGTATGTGTTTGCGGCAATGCGTATCCGTGTTGTATGCGTGTGTGTGTGTGTGTATGTGCATGCGTAACCATGTGCGTAAGTGTGTGTCTGTGTGTATGTATCTGCATGCGTAATTGCGTATCCATGCGTGTGCGTCTGTATGTGTGTACCTCTTGCAGTGACTGGCGGGCTGCGGTGCTGCTGGCCGCCCTCCTCCTCTCCTGCTCCAGCTCCTCCATCAGTCGCACCAGAGTCTCCCTGCTGGCCCTGCACTCCACCTCCGCGCACCGCAGGGCCTCCTCCAGCACCCCCACCCGCACACGCAGCCGCTCCCGCTCCCCGCGCGGCTCCGTCTGTCCACAGACGGCAGGGTTAATGATAATACGATAATCATGTTGAATATTGTGAGCAACAGCCGTGATATTAACCCAGTAGTGCTATTAGAAGTACTGGAAGTAGAACAATAGCAGTCAGGTCGAGATCCACTATAAATACAAGTGTTTTAGAATTGTGTCTTCTTATTCATAAAGTATCATTAACCATGTCATTGAATAGAAAGGTTAATGATTTGAACTTCTTAAAACAATACCGTGTGTTTAACATTCATTGCAATTTCTCTGCAGAGGAACCTAATCTATCAAAAAAACACAATGCCTGTCATTCATTATGAGAAGAGTGATCTGATGCTGTCAATTAATTTGCCTACCTCATTAAAGTTTTCAGGGACTTCCATTTTAAAGTCAATCTAGGAATGTATCATCAAGAAGGTTCTCTCTCTCTTTTGCATGAAGTCTCCAAGCAACAGAAAACAAATGTCCAGGGTTGACCAGAGGGGGCGCTGCTGCTCGGGGTTGGGAACGGGACGTCCGTACAACTATTCAAAGTAGATATATAAGGGTTATGATTATTTTAAAATGTCCTTCAATTAGTAATATTATTGTATTACGGTGTATAATCAAGCAGAATACAGTTATTGTTTACAATTTATGTAGTATATAGTTGTTATTTAACAAATTTGTTAATTAACAAATACAATTCGATCACAACAGAGATTTGCACTCGTATACAAATTATAATAATTATAGATATACAATTATTATATTTTGCATACGAGTGCATATCTCTGTTATGATTGTATTGTATTTGTAATGCATCATTTTCGTGCAGCGTGTACAGGCGTGACGTAAAACTACGTCATACCAAACAGGAACTCGTTGTTCAAATGAAACTTTATTGAATGAACGATATTCAGTGGCATGTTCGTTGGCTGTCATCATCACATCCAGCTGATGCTTTGCTTTAAATGACAAACCTTAACAACTTCACAGTAGGTGAGACGTCTGTTGTGAGTTTAGTTTAGCCACCCGGTTGGTTTATTATGTTGAACCACCATATCAATACAGTTTGTATCATCATTCCCTGAGCAGCTAGCTGCTACAGCCTCCTGAACTGTTATGGTGTTCACAGCCATGCTTCTCTTCCTACTGTTCTCTAGTTAAAGTAGTTCTAACGACGGCAACGTTCCTCAGGATCTGACAAGTGTTGAACATTTGTCCAGCATTCATGTCCTCTCAGATCTGAGCTCTGCGCATGCGCATCCCTTCACTGAAAGTCCACTGAGCCAAGGTCAGTCTATTATTTGTCATGTATAATCGTATTCTAATAGCTTTCAAATAGTAAATTGTCTGCAGTGCCAGGTGTATGTGTGTTTGTTTGCAAGTGTTTACCTGTGTGTTTGTGTGTGTGTGTGTTCACTTATCTGCAATGGCATAAGTCCAATTGTATTTGTTATTAAGTAATTGAAGTGACATGTGTCTCCTCCTTTCTTGTTGAAGGCATCTCATCCCATGCTGAAATGCTTCTGCGGACATTGTGGTGCAGAGTGGGGGCGCGGAAGTCCATAAATAGTACATATCCTCTCCCAAGCCTCTCTGGCTTCACCAAGCAGCCCACCGCCGCTGAACCTACCCAAACAAGCAGCGTCCCGTCAAACAGACCAGCGTCTCCCTCCAGGCCCCGCTGCCTGGACGCTGGTCCATGGGATCTAATACAATACCATTCCTCCCACCAGTTGAAAGGACTCAGCAGCGTCTTGTTAGGCGGACATGGGATGTACAAGGAAAACGTTTCACAAATGCGACATTATTCCACAACCCTTGGGAAGGCGGTACTGAAAGTGGCAGTCGTACCGGGGAAAAGGATTCCAAAGGGGCCCAGAACGAAGCAGCCTTCACGGACCAATCAGCCCTTAAAGGTGGAGAACCAGGTACGTCAGAAACAACCCCGGGTGTGTCACAGGAGTCCGGGAGCCATCACCTGCTTTAGATACGTTTAGTCAATCCATTCTGCCCTTTGTAGATGATGCAGTGCATTGCCTTTGCGACGGCCGACCAGTACCACTTGCCAACCCTGAGCCACGACCTCATAAGCCACGGCTTCAGCGAGGTGGATTTACCCAGAGGTAATGTCTAGGGCTCTGGTTGTCTATGTAGACTCTAGGGGTTACGGTGTTGATTGTCAGAAAGAAAGATGCCCTGGCCCTACCTGCAGTGCAGGTAGGGTCTTATAGTAGTTGCTTATAATTCACTGTGAGTTGCTTTGGATAAAAGTCAAATGGTAGTTGCAGATAAATGATCCACAGATCACATTGTATATGTGGTTTCTTTTACAGATGCCTCGAATGCGCTCGTGATTTGCACCGAATTAGCGGCCAAGCCGGACGACGTCGCTCTGATGTTCTTCTTCAGGTAGAGCGATGCTCTGCTCCATCTCATTGTGTTCAGTGCCTTTCCTATGAACCACAGTTATCATGTGCTCGTGACAGACCTCCTCTCCTCCCCTTGTCCAACCTTTCAGGGAGGGCTCCGTGGTGTTCTGGAACGTCGAGGAGAAGACGGTGAGCCAAGCGGGGCTTTAAACGGTCAACATATACAATTGAGTTGTTATTGTCAGTCACCATCTTTGTTTTCAGAATATTTAGTTGGTGTGGATGGTTACGATAGTTAAGTTATCATCACTCTAGTTCTCTGGTTGTAGGCATAGCCAAGCCTATAAGGCGACGCCTAGTCAGCTTAGCCTACATGAAATAGAGCGATAGTTCTGTTATATGATAGTTCTGTTATTATAACTCTAGTTACATGATAGTTATGTTATCATAACTCTAGTTCTATTTCATGTAGGCTCCGTCGTCTAGGCTTTGCCTTATGAGCTTGTACCGTGCGCGCCCTCGCGTGCACGGGACAAGCCCATAAGGGACAAGTCCATAAGGCGAAGCCTACACGGCTGAGCCTACATGAAATTGAACAACATGGTGCTGTGCTTCCTGTGTCCGCTGAAGATGAAGAAGGCGATGAGGCTCCTGGAGCGGCATGAGATCCAGCCCTATGAGGTGGCCCTGGTCCACTGGGAAAACGAGGAGATCAACTATTCCATCGGAGAGTATGTTTGTTTATGGATTAACTGCTCGCTCTCCTTTCTAGAACTGAAAGGGGTGATATCATGCTTTTCCGGCTTTTTGCTTTGCTGTAGGCTGTTATGATGTATGTATACATGTTTTACGTCTGCTAAGCTAGAAAAATAGAAGTCTGAGAGTCCGGGAGTATTTCCGGACTCTCCTCATTTGTGCTCAAACTTTGCTTCCGTGACAACGTGACGTCGGACTGTGCAGTCGGCGGTGCTCAAGTGTTTACAACTTCTCGGGGGTGACAACCGTGCAAAAGGTTAGACAAATTGCAACAGAGTTGGCGTGCTGACCAATCACAGCAGACCGGGCTACTCGGGAGGGAGGGGGGCCTTAAAGCGAAATGATACAAATAAGAACGTTTTTGAAAGAAGCTAAAATTGGTTTTGCAGAAATTAAGTGTGAGAATGGGGAGAAGGGGCCTTTTTAACCTTTTTAACATACAGGCATATAATCCTATTCTAGTAGTATCCACAAATACAATTATTAATTAAATTATGATTTATGATATCACCCCTTTAATATTGTTATCCTTCTTCTCAGGGGAAATTCCAAGCTACAGCGTGGGAACTTTATGCTGAACAACGAGATGGAACAGGACGAAGCTGTTTTGGAGAAGTTTGCCTTCTCCAATGCCCTGTCTCTGTCAGGTAAACAAGTCCTGTCCTACAAACCCTTGGTGGTGGTGGCATGTGAACCATAAGATCGCCATCTTTGCTGTTTTATATTTGGACATTAACAGCATTTTCACTTGTATTGGCTGCCTATTTTGATCAACAAAAAGTATTGTATAATTTATTTTCTTTCACAAAAGATGAATCTCAGTGGGTATTTGAGCATGTGTCTTGCAGTTGTATCGATGGTAGTACTAGAGTAGTGGTTGTACGGGATGTGCAGTGCACTCTGTCTTAACCGCTTTCTCCTTGTTCTGTTCCAGTCAAGCTAGCAATATGGGAGGTGGCCTTGGACAACTTTGTAGAGTCAATTCAGCCAATCCCAGAGGTACGGTCAATCATTTATTGAGTAAAGAGAAATAAAGAAGCATGAAATGATGAGGAGGTGTATTATTTCCTGGGATTGACAGTTGCCTCTTAAAGTCCCGTTTTCTAGAACTTTCCTCAGGTCTGATTTTGGCCTCTTGTTGTTTCCGACCAGATGCTGAAGTCAGGCAACAAAGTGAAGCTGTCCAGAGCAGACGTTATGCAGAAGATTGGGGAGCTGTTTGCTTTACGGTAAAAACCTCCTCATGCTGCTCCACTGGTCGCACAGTCCTAGCACTCCTAGTCTATTTGTGTGTGTGTATGTGTGTGTAATATATTTAAGAAATAGCTATTTTCTGAGATTAAATTCATAGTGATTATTTTCTGAACTTAAGTCAATATATCACTGTGTGTGTGTGTGTGTGTGTGTGTGTGTGTGTGTGTGTGTGTGTGTGTGTGTGTGTGTGTGTGTGTGTGTGTGTGTGTGTGTGTGTGTGTGTGTGTGTGTGTGTGTGTGTGTGTGTGTGTGTGTGTGTGTGTTCTGCCTGACAGACACTGCATCAACCTGAGCTCAGATCTGCTCATGACACCGGACTTCTACTGGGACCGAGAGAACCTGGAGCAGCTCTACGACAAGACCTGCATGTTCCTCAGCATCAACCGCAGGGTCAAGGTACGACCCACTGCCACATATACTAAAGCGGCTCGAGGTGGGATTCCACAGCTGTCATTACAGTGTGCCATAGCCATCGTCTAGCGTTTAGTGGGTGAAACGCTCCGTGAGAATGACATTCCTTGATGACTTTAGGATAAAAAAAAGGGTTATTTGTTGATTGTTGCAAATCAATGAAGTTTAGACCAGCACACCGGCGCTTCTTGATTTGGTAACAATTAAATAAAAAGAGCACATTATTTAACCATTAATTAACCTTAGTTAATGCAATAATATGCATTAACTAACAGTGAGGTAATTGTTAACTATTGGTCCAGTAAACATTTACTAATGGTCTTCATGTTTACTAAGGTACCCTAAACAGTACCTTTAACTAACAAGACCTGAACTATAATACAAATACCTAACCAAAACCCTTACCCCTTTGCTAATGCTATATATTAAGGCTTATTTCTGCATTAACTAATGTTAATTAATGGTTACTGTAACCGTACAGCCTACAGGCCCTTTCAATTATGTTAATGATGCCAAGTAGAGTATGATACAAGTTCAAAGTGGAAAAGGTTGGTTTGCTGTGAACTACTGTAGTGCTCAAGCCTAACTGGTCTAAACCGCCACTACCAACCAGTGGGGCCGAGAGCTATCAAAGCATACATTTGAAATACATACAAGTGTTCTTTCTATCTGTAGAATGCAGGACGATTATGTTATTAGCTTTTTTATTAATGATTTGTATTCATTGTAGTCAAGAGTGTAATAGCAGATGGGCATCACATCAAAACATCTCAATTTAACCCAACTGCACGAGTCAGTTGCTAAGATATTCTCGGATGACAAAAGACATTCGACCAACAAGCATTACGCACTGTATTGCCTTCGAATGCAAAGTCTGCTTATTCATTTAACTCATTTTATTTTAGCGTACACTAAGCCTTACCACAAATATCTCCCACCTTTTAGAAAGAAAAAAACTCCAGTACCAAGCGGCCTCATGAACAGTTGATCTGACAAACTCCCCGCCCGATGTATATGAGCTTTAAATGCAAACAAAATAGTTAAGGAATAATATGTGTGAAGTAACCAAGAAATCAATGTGTCTGCGAACTATCTCTAAGCTTTTTCACAAGTCCCCTCTATACTATGCATAAAAG
This sequence comes from Gadus chalcogrammus, assembly GCF_026213295.1. NCBI lineage: Eukaryota > Metazoa > Chordata > Actinopteri > Gadiformes > Gadidae > Gadus > Gadus chalcogrammus. The sequence continues at coordinate 4,934,431 of NC_079416.1, read as the reverse complement.
TCCCTGTACACACTTTAGGATGCTGAGGATTAATCTGATTTGAAGCGGATCATCATTGATGATACGTACATGGAAGCGATAGGATACATGGATACGATGAGCAATGGCATACCAATGGGAAATAATGTATATTATAATATGATATGTTGATCAAATGTTGCAGCAATGACTTTAATGTTTTTGATAGCTTGATTGTGTAGTGCTACAAGGCACAGTTAGAAAGACGTATCAAAATAAATACATACGTTTGATTACGTACTACTCTTCGCAAATAGGCTCGAATAGGCATGTGGTATATGGTTGAGCCTCAAATAATGTAACCTTACATATACTTTAAAGAATTTGAGGTGAAAATTAAAAGATATAATTCCCTGGTTCTAAAATATTATTATTCAAAATATATATTCATATATAATCATTACTTTTATCGTATCGTATTTCAGCAAGTTTGCGATCAAATTGTAGCCTACTTTCTTTAATTTTTTGGCAACTAAGTAGGGGAACTGAATTTGATGCAGAAGAAGTTTATTTGATAAAGAAAAATACAGGCGGAACGTAACTTGCAGAAATGTTAACTAAGCCTACGTAGGGGTGGGAATCTCTTGGCACCTCACGATTCGATTAGTTTCTGATTATGAGGTCAACGATTCGATTCTGAAGCGATTATCGATGCATCTCGATGCAACAATTTTTTTTATGTACATTTCCATACGTGATTTTCAAAAAAATATCTATACATCTGGGTTTGCTACTCAGTTTGTTAATCACTTCCTACTTTTGTGATAATCATTAAAGACATTAAAGACATATTAGATAACTATTAACTTATCTAATAGTCCATAAGAGAGAAAGCTTTGTCACAAATATGACTTTCTATGAACAATGCAATAATCAATGCAGCTTGCATTATAACACAATATGGAAGCATGCAAAAAATAGGTTTCAGTTTTATTTTATTTCTAATCTTTCTTTTCTATGTCATTAAAGGAAAAGCGGCTCTTGAATTAGAAGGAGTTCTTGTGTCTGGCTGTGAGTTTGCACGCATGCTATGCGTAGGCTGAATCACAATCGTGTCAAGACAAATCAGATTGGCCAATACACACTGAAGATAAATTCAATGATTTTAAAATGACAAAAATTATCCCTCTCTGGCGAACAGAATGTTGCAGCAGGCAAAAAAGAAGAAAAAAAAAAAAAAAAAATTTTTTTTTTCAATTCCGATTATTAATTTATCTGCATCGAGACAGAATCGTTCTAGCGAGAATCGCGATGCATCGAAGAATCGATTATTTTTCCCACCCCGGTTAGATGTCAAACGTTAGCATCCCACAGAGCGACAGTGAGGGCCAGTCCCAGCCCCTTCCTCCAGGTGGTTTCACGACAGTGAGGGCCACTCCTAGCCCCTTCCTCCAGGTGGTTTTAACGACAGTGAGGGCCACTCCTAGCCCCTTCCTCCAGGTGGTCTCTAGTCCTCTGGGCCTGCCGCCATGACCTGGTCCAACCCAGTTTTTACCATGCTGTTTACGCGCTGTTTACCAAGTGGGCACTTGACCACTTGGTTATAGAACTAGATGCAGTAACTCAATTGCACCTGGCAGCCACCAATTAAAATCATTTATTTTTGTCTATTTTAGAAACTTGGTCATGGAAAACTAATTTGTAGTTTCTCTCATATTGATCACAGTGCTTTGCTTGTTCTCTGGCTCACCTGCAATTCCATACAAATCATTTGAGAAATGACTAAACGCAAGTTAAGCCCTAGAGGGTGCTGTTACTGCACTTGAGGGGTGTTTGAGCGTGTATAATGAGAATTCCTCATTCCTTTAGCAGAAGCTTTATCCAAAGCAACATACAACAGTTAATTCACACGTTCTCACACAGGCGGCAGTCAACCACGCAATGCTCGCCAGCTCGCCAGGAGCAGTTAGGGTGAGGGTCTTGCTCAGGGACACATCGACACTCAACCTAACCTTCCGGTTACAAGTCACGAGATTTTCTCAGACTGGCAGATAATATTCTTATAATACTGTAATCATAGGGCAGTTTATTGTATTCTTATCGGTTATCAAAATGTCTCCTCAATCATCTGGAACAAATGTTTTCCATCTGAACTGACGTGTGTGTGTGTGTGTGTGTGTGTGTGTGTGTGTGTGTGTGTGTGTGTGTGTGTGTGTGTGTGTGTGTGTGTGTGTGTGTGTGTGTGTGTGTGTGTGTGTGTGTGTGTGTATAACTTACTGGACAAGTTACCTACCGCTTGTTACAATTAATAAATAAACATGAGTTTTTATTGATTAATTGTTTTGGGTTTTAAGGGCTTTCAAAATAATACTTGGTTGTCATGCTTAAACTTCAAATTTGTGAACATTGACAGTCGGTTTAACCCTTGGAGAACGGCCTCTGATAGATGAACACATAGTAGGTTGTAGTAGAATGGCGTTGTTTGTTTGTGTGTTCAAGGTGGTGAACGAGAAGCTGCAGCACTGCACAGAGCTGACCGACCTGATGAGGAACCACCTGAGTGAGAAGCACAGCCTCAGGCTGGAGTGGATGATAGTCATTCTCATCACTATAGAGGTAACCCCCATAACTCAATACTATAGAGGTAACCCCCATACCTCCTCACTATAGAGGTAACCCCCATACCTCAATACTATAGAGGTAACCCCCATACCTCAATACTATAAAGGTAACCCCCATACCTCAATAATATAGAGGTAACCCCCATACCTCAATACTATAGAGGTAACCCTCATACCTCAATACTATAGAGGTAACCCTCATACCTCAATACTATAGAGGTAACCCCCATACCTCAATACTATAAAGGTAACCCCCATACCTCAATACTATAGAGGTAACCCCAATACCATAGAGGTAACCCCCATACCTCAATAGTATAGAGGTAACCCCCATACCTCAATAGTATAGAGGTAACCCCCATACCTCAATACTATAGAGGTAACCCCCATACCTCAATACTATAGAGGTAACCCCCATACCTCAATACTATAGGTATAACCCTGAACTCCATACATGGAGTCCTTTATGATGGGCCCCCAGAGTCAATGTTTTAAGATTGACTTTGTTCATCGAAAGATATTATGATTTGAGCTGGTTTCTGTGGTATGATAATGTAATTATAATCTATTCTAATTGTATACATGTTCTATTTAGATGTCTTGGCATGAGTAAACAACACATGAGAAGGGGAGAACCTGAACTTTTTCTGCTTTTCTGGTTTTCAAGGTCATGTTTGAGCTGGCGAGAGTCCTCTTTTAAACGGTTCAACTAAGGTCGCAACCAACGTTTGGTGAAATGGCATTTACAAAAGAAGACTTCTGAATGAGAGAGAGCCACAGAGAGCCCGGATCTCTATGGAAACGAATGAGTTATAACCCTTCAATGAATGTGAATGAGCCCCTTGCTGTTGTATAATAAATTATCTTTCCTTCTCAGGCAATAAATCCTATTTAAACTCAAGCGTTTTGTTTTTGTTCTTTTCGGATGTAACTTTTCGGTATGCATTGTTTTATATTGGATTCATTTACTTACCTAACAGACTTTTTTTTTATAATTTTCTAGAAATAACCAAGTTGTGTGGGTCAGTTTTACAAAAAAAAAGAGAAAGCTTCAAATTCTTCAGACATTTATTGAAATAGAATATCATCGCAGTTGCATTTTGACCACATTTGTAAATATACTGGTGCATATGGAAACATGTAATTTTATTTAAAACATTCGTTTTTGTGTAATCTGATTGGAAGGTAGGTTAAATATATTGGTTACGCAACATACAGTTTGCTCTTACAAGCACATTTCCTGTCTCATTCTTCAGCTCTCTCATCACCAGCTGCCTTTACTGAAAATTAGCCACTGGTGGCCAAGGTGCCATGAATGGGTAGAATACAGTTAAGGCGCTGTGGATAAGTGTTATATATTACTGTAGTAGTATATTGCTTTAGTAATATATATATATATATTTATATATATATATATGCGATCTTAGCTCAGTGCAATTTAAACAAATTTGTGGTAATACATATAGAGCAGTCTGGCAATCTTGCGCTCATATCAAAATGTCTAAATTTAAAAACATCTAAGTACAAAGTTAATGCAGTTGCATCAGTATGGTCAAGAAACCGTTGTCCTGGATACGTTTATCTAGTTGGGAGTAGTTACTTACTTATTGCCTTGACTTACCACTTCTATTTGGCTTCACTTGTATAGATCCTTCTCATATCAAAATATAATGGCTGTTATACAGACTTTAGCTTTTTATATAGTTTGATTGTTTTCATATTGATTGCATTGTTTCTGTTTTTAAAACCATTTCACATTCATTTGGACCACCTATTATTACAAAAGATTTATTGCAAAGTGACTGTAAAACCGCAAATTAAAATGTTTTACCTATAAAAGCACAGGCTGTTATAAATAAAAATGCACCCAGTAAAATAATTCTAGTATGCAGTATAAGAATGTAGGTGCCTGTACTGTGTGAATGATGCTGAGGGTTTTCCGAGCTTTGAGTTTACAAGCTGTCTCTACAGCAAGAGCTGAATATATTAATTAAATTAATATGCAAATAAATAATTCTAAATGTACCCCAAAACAGTATATCGGACAATTAGATTGAAAATGTTCAATCTAAAAGTTCCATTCCGGCGGTTTTCCTTTCCTTGTTCTTCTCCTTTGTCAACAGCCTTCAACTTCCACGCAGTTCCACCTGAAGTACACATTGACAAGATCATGAATGTCATTAAAAGAGGAGTACATAGTAAGCAAACATGAATATTAGGAAAACAAGATAATCTGGTGATTGCTTTAATATTTGAAATAAGCCATTTAAAAAGTCTCACCCTTTCTTGATTTTGGAGTTCGGAGGAATTAGTCCAGCTCCTTGCAAATCAAACTTTGTGGATCCTCCAGGGCAATAGCAAAGTCTTCCCCTTCTCTCTCTAATTCATGTATTTCTCCTATTGCTTGTATTTCTTCTGAGCTACTTTCTTCCTCAATGTGAGCATGCCCAGTTGTATCCAGGAACACTTCTTCTTGGTCTTCGGGCTGAGATACTTCCAATTGACTTTGCACAGACTCTTGGGGTTCATTCCCAGTCTTCTCTGCACCTTCTTGCTTGCCAATGTCCTCCTCTGCATCTAACCAGACGTCCTGCTCCAGTTCCCCTTCCCATTGGGAGACAGGTTCTGCTGACTCGACAACAACCTCAGGCTGAACCGGCGGACTTGATGGCACCGTTCTCTCCGCTTGTTCAACGTGCACTAAGCGTTGCTGTTTCGTTTCTAAAGGTTCCTCAGCAAAGTGAGCTGGCCCCGTTTGACTCAGGAACACGACTTGCTCTAAGCCAACTTGTAGTGCCACTGGTTCCACCTGAATCATCTCCCTCGTTGAATCTAATTCTTGAACCAGTCCTGTGACTTCTAACACCCGAGTTACTGAAACCTCAGATACGCATGCCTCCTGTAGTCTCTCGGGTACTTCTGCCATTTGGATTGTTCTCGCTTTTTCTATTGCCTCTTCTGCTTGGACACCAACCTCAGGTCGTTCACGCTGTGTTAAGGGGTCTTTCATTTCTGTGAACGCTATTTGAATGTTTGGTTCCACTTTCTTTTTCCCTTGAAGTTCCGTTGCCTCCATTTGTATCTTGGGTTCTACTTTCTCTGTTAGCTGAATTTCTGTTGCCTCTTCATTTTTGATAGTTGGTTCTCCTTCCTGACTTGGTGTAACCATCTCACAAGGGTGAGTTTGCTCCTGTTTTGCATCCATAATTTCCTTCACAGCTACTTCCTGTGGTGAAAATGATGAATCATCTATGAGATGTGCATCAACTTTAGTTTTCTCAAGATCTATTGCCTCTATTGCTTGGACAACAACTTTAACGGTGACCTTTATGTTGGTCAGCGCAATTTTAATGTTTTGTTCAGCTTCCTCTGTCACTGGAAACTCTGTTCCCTCCATTTGTATTTTGGGTGCCACATTCACATTGACCTCAGACACCTGGATCTGGCGTTTCTGTTCGGTTCCTAATTCTTTTACCTCCTTTTGAATGTTAGGTTCTATTTTCTCCAATCCTTGAAGTTCTGTCACTTCAATTTTAATAGTTGGATCTTCTTTTTCTTTTTCAAGTTCAGTTACCTCCATTTGTATGTTGGATTCAACATTTTCTGTTGCCTGAATTTCTTCCACCCCCATTTCTGAAGTTGGTTGCACTTTCTCAGATGAGGTTATTATTTGAGGTACTACTATTGCCTGTTTGGCCTCAATCGTTTCAATTGCAGCTAATAGCTCTGGGGAACACGATGAATCCTCTTCTATGACATTCTTGTCTGATTCCTTTTTTAATTCAACTTCAGTTTCATCCAGATCTGGTTTGAGTTTATATATGGCGACATTGTCTGTAGTCGCAAAAACTATATTTGAGGCGGTTTCCTCTTCATTTCCAATTTCAGTTTCAGATAGAACTTCTGGTGCTGTTCTTTCGATCGATGCATCAGACTCCTTTTTTGTTAATTTTTGAGCCTCTAATTCAGTTGGTTCACTTTTGATAATTTCTGTTCCTTTTTGTTCATCAGTTGGTGGAGTGACAATAACTTGTACTGCAGACCCAGGCTCTTCCTTCAAACAAGACTCCTCCTTTGCCACTTTGTCAGACACTTCTGTCTGGTTTTTCTGTTGATCTACCTCCTTTGCGGTGACATTATCCATCTTATCAAGCATCTCCTCCTCTGTCGCCAGGGAGGTGTAGACATTCTGTACTTCATTTTGAACTATACAGCCAATGTCCATGCCCTCTTTGGCATCTGTGACTCCCATCTCCTCAGCTGATTTGACCTCAACATCTCCCTTGCTTTTTTTGGCCATCTCTATCATGCCCTCCTCCACACATGGTTCCAGGACCCTGACATGCTCTACAGTGTCCTGGGGCTCTTCTTCAGTTGCCATGACATCTAACAAAGGTTCCCTAATGTTTGGTGTTTCTCTGTTGGCGTCATGATCCATTGAGGTTTGGACGCCGCATGCTTGCATTGCAGCACCATCTTCATCCTGCATTGCTGCAACATCCTCAACCATTTCTGCATTTTCTTCAGCCCCAGCAAGTTTATCGATATCACCCTCATCATTTACTGCATTAGAGACCACTTCATGGCTAGGTTCAGGCACTACTAAGGCCACATAGTCTTGTACTTGTTGTTTTTCAAATACTTCGGGTAGAATTGTCTCCCGGTTAATCAACACCAATTTCACTGCCGTTGGGGCCTCCAACATCTCGGCAACTTCTGTTACAGAGTTAACAGAACCATTGTCTGTGTCTGGAGTAGGGATAACTTCAGATAGAACATGTTCCTGAAGCGCTTGGGGTACACTTGTGTCTGAGTTGATAGAGTCTATGTGAACTTCTGTTGATCCATCCAATAATTTTGCAATGTCTGCAAACTCATGTTCATTTTTGACAGCACACTGTCTGGGAATTTCATCAGGGTCTCCAACTACAGTTCTGAGCACTTTCTTAATGAGCTCTTGTGCTATCAGTACTTCTGCTTCCTCTCCAGCTTCAGCTGTTGTAGAAGCAGAGGCATTTTCTCCATTAGTTACTGGGATGTCAGATAGAACTTGCTTTCCAATAACCTCAACCATACTGGACCCCAAAACCAGAGGGGCTATTTGTACAGTAGGTGGAGCTTCAAACTCTGTTTGAACAACTTTACAATCTTGTTCTACGACTCTCTGCTGGGGACTTTCATGAGGGTCATCGTTCCCGGTTGGAAGCGCATTACCCCCAACCACTTGTAGCAGTACCTCAGTTTTATTTTCAACTACAGCTGTCACTGAGACAGAGGCTCCATTGGGGACTGGGATGTTTTGAGATACAACTTGCTTTTCAAGAATTTCAACAATATCAGCATTGGAATCCAGCAAAGCTACCTGATCAAATGTCGATGCTTCCAGTTCCTTTGTGACTTCAGTGACCTGGACATCTGTAACTGAAATGTGCTGTGGTTCTTCATTGAGGTTGCTTTCTATAGAAACAGGCTCTTTTACCAACAATGATTGCTCTGAATAAATTACTTTAGCATTTTCCACTGTAATCAAGGTGTTGGCTTTCTCTGCATCAGATCCTAGCTCTTCAGTAACTTGCTTTTCAATAACCTCAACAATACTGGAATCCGAAGTCAGAGGGGTAATTTGTACATGAGATGGAGCTTCAAACTCTGACAGCTTAGCTACTTCCCCATCTTTTAACACATTCTGTTGGGGAATTTCATTAGGGTCATAATCCAAGTTTGAAACCGTTTTAACCACAAGAGCTTGCTGCAATATCTCAGTTTCATTCTCAATTTCAGCTGTCACTGAGGCTACATCGTGAACTAGGATGTCTTCAGATATATCCTGCTTTTCAAGAACCTCAACGATACCAGCATTAAAGTCCACAGAATCTTCATCAATAGTTGTTGATGCTTCCAATTCCTTAGTAATGTCAGCGATCTGAAGAACATCTGTGAATGAAATGTGCTGTGGTTCCACAATAAGATCGCTTTCTACAACCACAAGCTCTTTTTCCAACAAACATCGCTCTGGTTGAGTTACAGTTTCTTTGTCTTCCTCAACTGAACTGATGGGTTGGGCATCCTCTGCATTAGATCCTAGGTCTTCAAATGTAACTTGCTCTTCAAAAATCTCAACAATACTGGACTCTGAAATCAGAGGTGCTGGATGAAGAGTAGGTGGAACCTCAAACTCTGTTGACACCTGAACTTCATCATTTTCCTTTACCACACTCTGTTGGGGAATTTCATTAGGGTCATAATCCTTGGTTGGAAGCTGTTCAACCATTTGAGCTTCCTCTGTCAGTACCCCAGTTTCATTCTCAACTTCAGCGGTCACTGAGACAGAGGATCCTTCATGTACTGGGATTTCTCCAGATTGAACTTTATTTTCTAGAACCTCAACAATACCAGCAGAAGCTAAATTAATATGTGTTTGTGGATCCAATTCCTTTGTGACTTCAGAAACCTGGACATCATCTTTGACTGAAATGTGCTGCGGTTCCTCACTACGGTCACTTTCCACAATTACAAGCTCTTTTTCCAACAGTGATTGCGCTGATTGAATTACAGTTTCTTTCTCATCTTCAACTTGTATCAGGGTGCTGGCATTTTCTGCGTTAGATTCGAGATTTTTAGATACACCTCGCTGTTCAAGAACTTCAACGATACCAGCATTATAGTCCACAGAAACTACATCAATAGATGTTGATGCTTCCAATTCCTTAGTAATGTCAGCGATTTGAACAACATCTGTAACTGAAATGTGCTGTGCTTCCTCAATAAAATCACTTTCTACAGTTACCAGCTCTTTTTCTAACAAACATCGCTCTGGTTGAGTTACACTTTCTTTATCTTCTTCAACTGTACTGACGGGTTGGGCATTCTCTGCATTAGATCCTAGGTCATCAAATGTAACTTGCTCTACAATAATCAGAACAACACTGGACTCTGAAATCAGAGGGGCTGTATGAAGAGTAGGTGGAGCATCAGACTCTATTAACACCTTAACTACTTCATCATCTTCTTTTACCACACTCTGTTGGGGAATTTCATTGGGGTCATAGTCCATGGTTGGAAGCTGTTCAACCACAAGAGCTTCCTCTGTTAGTACCCCAGTTTCCTTCTCAACTTCAGCTGTCATGGAGACCAAGGGTCCTTCGGGTACTAGGATGTCTCCAGATAGATCTTTATTTCCAAGAACCTCAACAATACCAGCATTAGAGTCAACAGAAGCTAAATGAATAAGTGCCGGTGGATCCAATTCCTTTGTGACTTCAGCGACCTGGGTATCATCTGTGACTGAAATGTGCTGCGGTTCCTCACTAACGTCACTTTCCACAATTACATGCTCTTTTAACAACAGCGATTTCGCTGATTGAGTTACAGTTTCTTTCTCATCTTCAACTTGTATCAGGGTGCTGGCATTAACTGCATTGAACTCAAGGTCTTCAGATACACCTTGCTTTTCATGAACTTCAACGATACCAGCATTAGAGTCCACAGAAGCTAAATAAACAAATGTTGTTGCTTGCAATTCCTTTGTAAATTCAGCAACCTGGAAATCTTCTGTAACTGAACTTTGCTGTGGTTCCTCACTAAGGTCGCTTTCTACCGTCGAAAGCTCTTTTTCCAAAAATGATTGCTCTGGTTGAGTTACAGTTGCTTTCTCATCTTCAAATGTAATGACGGGGTCGGCATTTTCTGCATTAGATAATAGGTTTTGAGATGTAACTTGCTTTTCAATACCCTCAACAATACTAAATAGTGGATTCAGAGGGGCAATTTGAACAGCAGGTGGAGCTTCAACCTCTGTTGACACATTAACTACTTCAGCCTCTTCTTTAGCAACACTCTGTTGGGGAATTTCATTGGGGTCATAGTCCATGGTTGGAAGTTGTTCAACCACAAGAGCTTCCTCTGTTAGTACCCTAGTTTCCTTCTCAACTTCAGCTGTCATGGAGACCAAGGGTCCTTCGGGTACTAGGATGTCTCCAGATAGATCTTTATTTCCAAGAACCTCAACAATACCAGCATTAGAGTCAACAGAAGCTAAATGAATATGTGCCGGTGGATCCAATTCCTTTGTGACTTCAGCGACCTGGGTATCATCTGTGACTGAAATGTGCTGCGGTTCCTCACTAACGTCACTTTCCATAATTACATGCTCTTTTAACAACAGCGATTTCGCTGATTGAGTTACAGTTTCTTTCTCATCTTCAACTTGTATCAGGGTGCTGAAATTAACTGCATTGAACTCGAGGTCTTCAGATACACCTTGCTTTTCATGAACTTCAACGATACCAGCATTAGAGTCCACAGAAGCTAAATAAACAGATGTTGTTGCTTGCAATTCCTTTGTAAATTCAGCAACCTGGAAATCTTCTGTAACTGAACCTTTCTGTGGTTCCTCACTAAGGTCGCTTTCTACAGTCGAAAGCTCTTTTTCAAACAATGATTGCTCTGGTTGAGTTACAGTTGCTTTCTCATCTTCAAATGTAATGACGGGGTCGGCATTTTCTGCATTAGATAATAGGTTTTGAGATGTAACTTCCTTTTCAATACCCTCAACAATACTAAACAGTGGATTCAGAGGGGCAATTTGAACAGCAGGTGGAGCTTCAACCTCTGTTGACACATTAACTACTTCAGCCTCTTCTTTAGCAACACTCTGTTGGGGAATTTCATTGGGGTCATCGTAAGCCATTGTTGGTGGTTTTTCCAGAAGAAATCGCTCTATCCCTGTTTCATTCTCAACTTTATCTGTCACAGAGGCAGAGGCTCTATCTTGTTCTGGGATGTCTTCAGATACTTGCTTTTCAAGAACCTCAACGATGGCAGTATTAGAATCCACAGAGGCTTCATGAGTAGATGTTATTGGTTTCAACTCCTTAGTAACATCAGCGACCTGGACATAATCTGTAATTGAAATTGCGAGAAGTTCCTCACTAACGACACTTTCGACAGTTAAATGCCCTTTAGACAACAATGATTGCTTTGACTGCGTTGCGTTTTCTTTCTCATCTGCACCTGTAATCGAGGTGCATGCATTTTCTGTGAGGGATCCTATGATGTCTTCTGATGTAATTAGCTGTTGATGGATCGCAACATTTCTGGCTTCAGAGTTCAGAGTGCCCAAATGGACAGACTGTGATGTTTTTAATTCATCAGTCACTTCAGTTAGTATGCCATCTTCTTGAATTAGAACTTGTCTGGTTGCATCGCAAGGGTCCTTCTCTCTAGAAACAAGCTCTTTCTCTACAAAACCTTGCTCAGTAACAATTGTAGCCTCCTTTTCAACTTTCGTCTTGGCCTCTTCTGCTTGGGACTCTGCAATGTCTTCAGTTATTAACTGTTTTTCAAGTAATTGAACAACACTCACATCAGAAATTATAGAGGCCACAAATTGTGAAGTCAATGTTTCCAATTGATCTGGCACTTCAGTAGGTTGGCCATCTTCATGACCTAACACTTCCCTGGGTTCTTCACAAGGGTCATTTGCTCTGTAAATATGCTCTCTCTCTGCCAAGCCTTGCTCAGATACTGCCGCAGCCTTCTTTTCCACTTCACTTGTTGATGAAGGAAGGGCATTTTCTGCTTGGAACTCTGCATTGTCTTCAGTTATAACCTGTTTTTCAACTGCCTGATTATTGGTATCATTATGAATCACAGATGTCATGGGATTAGACATTACTTCTTCCAATTCATCTTCTCCAACTGAAGTGTGCTGTGGTACTTCTTTAGGTTCTCGTTCTCGTGTTGCAAGGCGTTTCTCGGTCAAATCCTCCAGTACTGGACTATCTTCAGTTATCACCTTATGTTCCAGTACCTGAACATTGCTTTCTTCACTTTCTTCAACAGACCTTTCTGAATGCAGTTCACCTGTTACTTCTGTGGTTTCGTCTCCATCCTCACAGAGAGCATCTTGTAAAATCTCGGCGACGTCTTCTTTTATATACATTTCTGTTTCCAGCAGAGTGTGTTCGATTTGTTCTTTTGCTTCAGTGGAGGGAGAACTGTCAGGTACAGTTGAGTCTTGTTCTGGAATATCTTCAGTCATAGATTGGCTTTGAAGTTCTTGAACACCTTGCTCTGCTTGCCCCACGTCCACAGATGGAAATGAGTGTAGCTGACTATTAGTCTTGTCTGCTTTCATTATGACTTCTTCAGGTTCAATAGGTGCTGACACTGGCACATGTCCAAACTCAGCAACCCCTACCTCGACAACTAAGAGCCCATGTTGTTCCTCATACCCAACACTAAGCTCAGCGACATCTTGCATCTGTTCACCACTCAGTATGTGACTTCCTTTAGCAATTTCATCGGTAGGTGTAGCTTCTGAATTAGACACACACGCATCAGTAAGTGTAAGTGTTTCAGACTCATCAACCATTTCCTCGCTTTGGACTTGAATTGTGGCCTCAACATATGAGTCGTTTCCAGGGGGCGCCATTTCATGATCTTGCTCATTATCGTTCTTGTGGTCGTCTATTGAAGTTTCAGACACATTTACATTCTCAGCCGGGGGCAAAACAGCTGAGGTCTTAGCCTTATTACCTTCAGATGAAGAATATGTCACCAGTTGGCTCTCATTAATGTTTTTAAGTTCTTCATCAACAGACATCCCAGCAGTATGAAACTCCTCAGTCGTATCTTCAGATAAACACTGTGTGTAAATTGTTTCTGTCATGTCTGAAAAGCACTCTGCCTCTGCAACTCTGTCAATTGCATCAAATGCTTCAACAGTAAAACCAGTACATAGCAAAGTAGCGTTGGAAGTTTGGTGTGTTGTCAAAATTGTGAGTTCTTTTGAGAAGGATGACTCCAATTTGTGAGAAGGGACAGAACCAGCAATTCTTTCGGGATACTGGTCACTTGTGCTCTCTACGGCGTCATTCTGGGTTGCAGAAATGGATTCCACAACTTGACGGAGGAGGTTGTCTGTTTCTTTGACGTCATAGTCCGCTGGCACTGGTGTTGTGTTGCCAGATGTTTTTGAAGAGTCTGTCAACTGTGATACTGCTGAAACCATCTCTGTTTCATCTTCTACTGTTATATCTATGGGCTCTGGTGCAGTAACAGCCTCAGATGCGAACTCTATTACATCTGCAATTGTGTCGTCTCTTGCTGCATCGTCAGCAAATGAGGCAGGCGTGGCTATGCTCTCCTCGATTAGACCTTCCTCCGGGATGTCACTGAGCAGTTGAAGCTTACTGACAATCTCTGACAGATCTTCCACTTCTTCCATGGAAGCAGGGCTTGTAGATGTCAGTTTTTCTAAAGCATTTTCAGTGTCCTTAGTCCCTTTAGGCAAGGCTGGTGTGCTGTCACACATAACTACTGCATCTGTTGTCTGACCAGTGAGCTCCTCTTGTTCTTTTGGGGCTTCAGCTTCAGCTGTTTGACTTTCTAGCATTGCCTGTATTTTTCCTTGACTCTCTGTTACAGGTATGTCAAATTCGGACAAAGGAATAATTGCAGGTGTATCTGAGTCTTCCTCGTCTGAATGTTCTTCTCTTTCAGGCTTATCGGAAGGTACTTCCTCTTGCTTTTCATATGGTCTCCTCTTCCTTCGTCCAGGGAGAAATTTCTTTAATGAAAAGGATGATTCGTCCTGGATGATTTCACTATCTGAGGTGTGCTCCTTGGTTTCCTCTCCATCTCTAGATTTCCGTTTTGGTGTGACCAGACGTTTTAATGATTTCCATGTTGACCCTTCGTCGTCTGAGGGACTTCTTCCATGCTCTGGGGAAGAGGCTAGGTTATCCTCCATCTCATGTGAACTGTCCAGGTCTGTAGCATGTCTTGATTCAGCTGCTGCTCTGTTATCATCTCCCTCAGTTCTAGCTTTCTGTTCATCAGCACTTGAACTTTTTCTGCTCCTTCTGTTTCCAGAACCACACAAGAGTGAGTCCCATGAAACAATTGAATCTTTCCTCTTCCTGCTTTCCTCTGTGTTCCCATCTTCTATTTCTTCTCCCTCACTTAGCTTTGGTTCCTCCGGTTTGCTTGATACAATGACCTCCTCGTTACTCAGAGTGGAGTTTTTCTGGAACTTCTTAGGAGTAAGAAGTCTTTTCAACGTCTCCCAGGCACTTTCCTCCAACTTTTTCACCTCTTCTGGAGCCACTTTTGGGCTTTCGTCTGTTGTACTCTCGGTTGACTCTACTGACGATTGCAAAGGGCAGGTAACGCGCTCAACGGAGTCTGATGATTTCTTCCTCCCTTGTTGCTTTGTGGAGACCTTCTTCAAGTTAGCCCCAGAAAGCAGACGTTGTAGTGAGCTACTTGGAAATTTGACCTTCTCTTCAGAACTGAGCAGTTCATCATTGGCATTAACAAGGTTTTCTCCAGTTCCATGATCATTATTTGTCGGGGCTGATTCGCGCATGACCTCCTCATTTCCATTTTTTGTTTTCTGCTTTTCCTCAACCACAGCTCTTTCAGCCTTCGGGAAAAGCTCATGTTGTGCCAAGTCTTTTCCAATTCCTTCTATCCCGCCCGGTTCCTCTCTATCCATGTCTACCGATTCTTTCTGATTCGTCTTGTTTTTTAGGCTTTCCTCTTCGGCTGGTTTCTTCTTTTTCCGTAGACTAGAAAAGATTCCTGTTGTAAAGAATACCTTAATGGGAGACAGCCCCTCCTCTTCAGCAGAGTCCTGTGGACATGATCCTCCAGGCTCTACTTCTGACCTGACACCCTCTGTGTCGGCTTGGGCCAAAATCCCTTCTGTAGCTTCCTGATCCACCTCCGTTGCCGCGGGGGTTTTGTGTTCAACGTCCTCCTGGATGTTCTCCTCAGATGTCATGTCCGTCACCGTGGGGCAGGTCGTGGATTCATTGTCAGCCGAGTCCTGTGCCGTGTGAGGATCGCCATTGTTCTCGCAAGTCTCGCTCGTGCTTTCGTTTGCCCCGTCGCAGGTGTCCCCCGGGATGCACGGCGCCACCTCTTGGTTGGGGAGAACATCAGAAGCTATCTCAGCTGGTTTATCATCTGGGCCCTGCTTGAGGGTTAATTTCAGACTGATGTTGCTGAAGAATCTCCTGAAGCCTTTATTGATTTCGTTCATCTTATCCTCTTGATCGTTTAGCGATGCCTCATCGGCTTCGGGATCAGAATCTGTCACATCGTTGATCTCCACGTCCTCTAACAGTGCTTCCTTGTCGTCCACCGTCGCAAATGTATCGGAAACATCTTCTCTTGCAGAAACCAGGGGTGATTCTGTGTCACAGACTGAACAGGAGAAAACAAGATGTCACACTTCAAACAGCAGATGGTGCAACATGTACTAGCTACATGGTAGCAAAGACAACATAATCAAGGAAGAAATTGTGTTTTTTTAGTAAATGAGGCTATTCATACAGTGGAAAACCTTAAACACTGTATGTAAATACTTACGGTCATCAATGAACTCATCTTCGAGGTGATCGTTTAGTTCTGCTAGTGGGCCATCTGATTTCCCATGCAGACCGGAGATCTGTGTATCATTTTCGGGAAGCTGAAATGTAAAACATGAGGTGGAGTATTTACATTAACTATTCTTTTTCCATTCATTTGCATTCACACCTACTAGAATACATTAAAACACCACAGATAATTACACTTTTCAGACATAACAAGTGTGTTATTGTAACCATTTTTTTAATGTTTCTTATTTACTAAAGACAGGGGGTGTGGCCCATCTAAAAACATGTTAGATCCACCGACACACACACGCTGTCTAGGACTTTGTTTGTTATCCACACACAAAATGTTTGAGGATATGTTATTAGTAACACAGTTGTGTCAGATTATAAGATTCAAACCTCCAGCAGCAATGGCAGCAGACCTATTCTCAAATTCCTGTCTATATATAGGTCATTGTGTCAATGGTTATAATGGACAACCAATATAATATTTATAAGGGTATTTGGTCACCAAATCTCGAAGTGAATAAAGCCACATTTTGCCTTGTATTTCAACCATGGCAGTAGACATAGAAGATGCATGTACATATAAGGGGGTCGGGTGGCAATGGTAAAAAAACATTTTCCCCTGCATTTGTGAGTGCCACTGTCTTTGAATATGAATATATATATATATATATGTATACATTTTGCCTCACCTATATATTAGGGCATGATGACTTGCACTATTAATTCTATGCATCCAGTGAATCCAAATGTGTTTATGAAGGCCAGAGGCCTACCGAGGATAAAGAGGAAGCTGATTCTCCTTCCTTAAATATGTTTACTTTTAAAGAAGACAAGTTTACATTGGGACCGGATTTTCTCTATTTATAATAATTTAAAGTCGAAACGTTAACCAGCCAATATTCTGTTTAACCAGCTGTCATTCTATTAAACCAGCCTACTGTTCTTCAAGCCCAAAGTCCATTGAAATTAGAAGAAAAATAAGATAATTTCAAGTTTAATAGCCTATCATAGGGCTACTACCCATGCAGATCACAGAGGCCACTTAACATTTCTTATATCAGACATCAGACACACACAAATAGACAACCACTAACCATAGAATAGGGCAATTATATCCTGCATAACAGTTATAACCCTGCCCTCCCCAAAGGGGCAGCACAGCCAGTCAGGCTGGCTGTTCAAGACGGACTTGGGATGGTGCACGCTAAGATTCAATGCTGCCCAAGTGCAGGGTGCAGCTAGAAGGAAATTCCATCTCAGATTATTGGATCAAAGAATTAAAGTTTTTCTAAGCCTGGACATACTGCTTTGTGATTTACTGCCTTGTTTTCTGCCACAATTAGCTGCCTATGTGACCATCTTCAACATAAACCATCTATGTCAGGTCAATTAATCAACTTAAAGTGAAGTGGCTAGACCTGGCACAAATGTAAACAGGAAGTAGGCTATGAAAACTGTATATGGTTGGTGAGAAATAGCAATAGTTATATAGAAGAGAATAAAAACCTCATAAAAGGCTTTTCTGATTAGGCCTGCAACTACTTATCTCCTCAAGTGAATGGTGCTTAAATCAATTGAAACAAAGATTCCATCTCTATGTCTATGCTTTCATTGAAATGTTGGCAGCAACACACTGCAGTGGAAGGCGTGCTTTAAAAAAAAAAACAGCATAGAAGTTTGAGGCGTTTCATCAACAATAGCTGCACAGCCCATCACCAAAGCAAATGGAACTTGGAAGCAATGTTTACCTTATCCATAAACCTTAAATTTAACATTACCTAGGCGTTATACCACGACCCGGTGCCTGTCTGATCAGTGACGATGGCAGGGATTACATATTAGGAGTTGATAATGTATTAAAAGTATCACCAAATTAAAGTTAAAACACTTAGGCCTTTTCGACGATGATATATTAAGGTCTACACAGGGCCTATTATAATTTAATTACTATTTTTAAATGCAAATGCGATACCTTGTCTTCCACGTTGCAGTCTCCGCTATCCTGAGCCCGACCACTATCCGTATCTCTCTCAGCATCCTGCTCAGCGTCCCGCGGTGCAGACTGCGTGTCCCCCATCGTCTCGGGTTGCTGCGGAGAGCTGGTACTCCAAGGATGAAGAGCCTCGCTGTTCGAAGAGGAGAGTCGAAGATATCCAGAGACCGCGCACCAGTCGAGAGCTGTGTGCACATGAGCTCATGTGCTGCTGCGGACTCGCTACTGATGCCAAGTCTTTTAGAGGAAACACCTCCCTTGGTACAGTCACATGAAGGTGAGACCATCCCGGACCGGTCCGCCACGGCACGCCTCCCTCTCACTGCATCAAAGATAAATATATAATAAAGAGCCCCGTAGACTAATGCCACATCATGCAGAGCTAAGCCTGCACAGTTATGATATGCAGTTGGTCTTGGGGGCATCAGGCTTGACATAAGTCCTCTTCTGACGATGAAAACCGACCATACATTCGCCTACATTTGTGATGACACAAAGGCTTGTGTTTTAGGACGATTGTTCTGAATCAGATTCATATCAAAACATGCATTACCCAGTTTTGGTGGGGATACAATATTAGCATACTAGTACTCTTTACAACATAATAATGTAAGCATAGGCATATATATTTAATTAGAATGACACGCATAAATCCAATTTGTATGTATAATTGAGCTACAAATATAAATTTGCCACATTTCTAAAGGGAACTATACAAGCTCAGTCTGTGTAATAAGCAAGTTAATGTGATTACAGGGTGTATCCCACGGTTCTGAGAGCAGATGTTTGCTCATTAGTCCCTCAACTGTTACGAGTTTGAAACCGTTCTCAAAACAATCCTGTGTCAGTGTTAGGCCTATGTATTCTCGGATTTGAAGAAAGGAAAATGGTTTTATTATTATTTAGATATTAAATCCACATAGGGAATCGATAAGGTAATTTGCTATAGGTCTATGCATATGAGGCCAATTCCTATATTTCTTATAACAATATGCTATAACAATACATTCCCATTAGAATTTTTTGAGTTTTGTGTTGTGCTATTGGTCTTATGATAGGTTACTAATTAAAAATGAACAGTTACATTTAAGGAACATAATCAAACTTTTAATACTCAATACTCATTGAGTATCATGCAAAAGCAGTGAAAACAGTGGATCGAGTTCAACTGGAAACATGGAACTTAAATCGAACCCCATCAATAAACCTTTTTCACTTCGAGGTATATCGATTAGAGAAGCTTTTCAGCAGGGTTTTACGTTGGCAGGTGCCAGCGGCTCTTGGTAGAGTTCAAATCCCTAAAATAAACTTGACATATGTATTCTCTTTCTGCTTATTAGTTCACACAAGAGTGAGGCATTCTCACCTCTGATGAAATCCTTGCAGGAGAGAAAGCATGCGACACAGAAAAGACTCGCAGAGTAAAGAAAGTTCAGTTGGAATTACAAATCAACTGACAGGTCAAGTGTAGCTCCCAGGAAGAAATCTTTTCATGATGTTATTCGGACATTAACAGGGACATGAGGGCAGAATATCACGAGCAACATAAACAAGCATCCACCGGGACGGCCTGAGAAGTGCTCATCTGTTCCCTACAGTCCTAGATATGATTGGATTAGTCCATGTTTAGTACTAGTCAGCCATGACAGAATGGGCAGATGAAGAGAGGCTTTGAAAGAAGATTCCAATTCCAATGCAGGAATTTTTACTTATTAAACAGATTTTTTGACGAATGAGACCGTCAAGAACTCATGTTGATGTGGTTTGATTTGAAGCAACGATATCTTGAGAGATTAAAGAGATGCATGCTCACTGATAGTAGATGCTAAGTTAAAAAGCCATAGGCCCTACCTGAAGCTTTTCTGATTCAAAACACTTCGTATCGGCCTTTATGGGCGAAAAAACAACAGCATTGAGTGAAACATTTTAAGAACTAGAAAGACACATGACAACATGTTAATTTAATAAGATTCTCTGGTACAGTGGTGTGTTTGTTCAACCGGCTAATAAGTTGAATTTATTAGTGAGCGGGCCTGGCCCACAGCTAAGGTAACTGGAAACAGCTGATGTTTTCTTCGCTGATTACAGATCGCGGGACTGTGTACAGGATGCAGCAAGGCGGTGGTCCATACACAAGCAACTATTTTACTTCATGCTGAGGTGTGTTGGTTTTCCTCTTTGGCCTTCTATTCTATAGATCCCTGAAGACGCCTGAAGCTCTCTGGACACTGGTAGTGGTGCGATTGGAAAATAGCCATCTACATTTTTATCAATATCTATGGGCAATTGGCCCATCGTGTTCAAACTGAACTACTTGCTTGTAGGATAACACAGTGGCCATTATTTTTAAAGGATATTATTGTGTGAAATATAAACTTAAATGTGTCTCTTTGGAAGGTGGTGTGAAGTAAATTTGGTGCACAAAACTGGATAGACTATGACTATAAAATTAGTACTTTAAAGAGACATATTATGGTGTTTTCCCAACAAGTAAACATAGTATTTGAGTTCCAGAAAACATGTTTTTGAAGCTGTTTGCTGGAAATAGCTTTTAGGAAAAAAAATATTGTCTACCGCTATTCCACTCTGTTTCAGTCCCTTCAGAATGCACTGTTTCTGGTGTCTGTAGCGTTGATGCAAATGAGCTGCTGCCCATTGACCAATGAGCTGTCAGACTGAACCACAGCATGGAGGAGAAGGGATTGTTGCCGTTTGCTGACTCCTGGAGCTCTATATCTATGTAATATAATATAACATAATAATATTATATACGGGTATTTATATAATATATTTAATATCACGGGCCGGCCAAAAGCTATGTGCGCCTCGGATGATATTATAAATAATAAAGACTGTGTCTGACGTCTCTGGTACTTCCACAAGTAAAGACTCGTAGTGGGGGATATCTCAGCCATGGTTGAGAAGAATTGGGGGGAAGGAACTTTGGCATTGACTCTCTGAAGTCCATGAACCGCGACATGGAGAAGAAAAGGATTGTACTCCGGGAGCTGAGCTGCCGGACTGCCTCCGAGCTCCCCGCGCCGAAGCTGCTGGACTACAGTCCGTCCGCCGTCGAAGCCATCCGGCCGCAGTCCGGCAGCTCCGGCGGTGTACTGTACAGTTCAGCGCCAGCTGAACTGGCGCCGAAGCTAGATGTCAGCTACAGTGGACTAGCAACTCGGGCGGACGAGCAGCTCCGGCTGCGGTAGCTCGGTGGCAGTCCGGCAGCTCAGCTCCGAGAGTGCAATCCCTTTCTACTCCATGTCTCCTCCTACCGACTTCCGCCGAAGCTTCGGCAGCAGCTCCGGTGGGGTGAGCTCGGCGCCAGAGAAAGGGATTGCACTCCCGGAGCTTATCTGCAGGGCTAGCGCCAGGTTCCCCCCGAAGGAGCTGCTCGTCCGCTGGTCCACAAAATCTTAGCAATGCTCTGATTGGAGGGGAGTGGGGAAGTGGGAGGTAATATTCAAATGTGCCCACTTCCTACGTAGGAGGGGGCGCCGAAACTGACACGCTCGTTTGGTAGCTGGAGGCGGACTGCTTCCAGAAATGCGTATCTCACTCAAGAAATCATGTACAGACTTTTTTCAAAGTTTGTATGCGTGTGGGAGCACCATGTACCCACAACAACACCCCAAATCCCAGGAAAAGTGCTGTTTTCATAATATGTCCCCTTTAACTACTAGATCTAATGCTTCCCACAGAATTTCTTCTTCTGTGGGAATGTGCTAAATTCGGAATGTGTTTCTTTGAATAACAGACAATTGACACAAATTTAAATTGATTCCCTAAATCTTATTTAATCCTGACTTTTCATATCGTATCCTATTTTATCTTGTATTAAAAAGTCAAAAAGTCACCTCTGGACATTTGGAAGTGGAATCCTTAGGAATCAATGGCTTTGGTTAGAATACATGGGAGGCCTGGAGGACTTTTGGAACAGGTTCAACCATGGTGTGTCCTCTCAAGCCTGTACCTGGGTCTGCTTTTCAGGAAGCAAGAGCAGATTTAAAAGGCTTGCAAGGGGGGCCTCTTGATCAGGCGACGTGATTTAATGTGGTCCCAACTTGTTTAACCTAGGAGTTATTTCTTGTTCTATCTAAATTTGTCTCTGGTAAACCCTGGGTTTGCTTTGCAGAAATCAAGCCCTGATCAAATGAACGATGGCGACTCTGCATGGAGGTCATGTGACCTGATGATGATGATGACAGTAAGTCGGTGGTGAACCTTCAGAACAGGTCAACAACATCATGTCATGTGTCTATGTGCAAGAGAAAGAGTCAGGCTGAGATACATCATGAGGCTTCAAAACCTGTGTCTAATTCCTTGGAAAAGACGTATAACGTATCGATTTAGACATGACGTTGGGAAACGGAAAGGACTTGACATCTGCGATGATCTCGATCATCAAACGAGAAGGAAGTGGGCTCACTAGTGATTGACATCCAGTTTGTTAAACTTACATCAATTGGTTTAATACAGTTGAATGCTTCACACACACAATGCTGGCAGCTGAAACATTTGGAACAAGAAATAGAGAACACCATTTACAATGTGCTAAAATAATGATGTTGTCATTTATCCTTTTTTTTCACCTTGATGTAAGGAAGAAAGTCTTGTTGAGGTAATAATCTATTTCAAAGAGGCCTGTTTGCAAAATAAACTCCAGAGAAATACCAGACTGAACCGGTCAAAGAGAAATGTATAAACAAATACAAGCAATTTTATTAGGACACTATAAATTCACATCATTAATGAATCAACCTTATTAATATAACATGAAAGGTTAAACCAGTCAGAGCAAACATAGCACATACTATCAACACACATACTAGTACATACCTTCAACCAGCTTTAATCAGGTTACTATATTGGGCTAACCCTATAAATACATGCCAGTTTTAAACCATAGGCAGAATCTTTATGTGTGTGTGTGTGTGTGTGTGTGTGTGTGTGTGTGTGTGTGTGTGTGTGTGTGTGTGTGTGTGTGTGTGTGTGTGTGCGTGTGTGTGTGTGCGCGCGCGTGTGTGTGTGTGTGTGTGTGTGTGTGTGTGTGTGTGTGTGTGTATGTGTGTGTGTGTGTTAAGGCTAACAAGGGGTATGCATAGGGTAATTCTACACTCTTCCATCTTACACTTTACACCGATTTTTGGCCGATGATTGTGTATGTGTGCGCATGCGTCTGTTGGTGTTTCCGACTTCATATTGGGGCAACATTTTTATCAGACTTAAATTTAGGGAAAGTCAACCTCAGACCAATACTCAGCCCAGAGAGTTGCGGTAGGTTTGGTTGGACGCTCTTGTCTTTGTGACTTCCTCTGTATTTATGTTTATTAATATCCTCAACACATTGTATTCTGTTAGAATGAGAGAACCAACAGGTTCAACAAGACTTATTATTGACGTAGTTACTTATGTTAAGTGGGTGCCCCTACAACACTTGCAACACTTTGATGCAATACTGAATTGTGCTCACAGATTATGCCATGTAGAATTCGGATAACAATTAATAAATCGGTTAACTGATGTGACAGATTGTTTAAGCTCACTAAAGCCGTTCTCTGGAAATGCTCATCCACTTCATCACATGATGAAAGATGAAGTGGAGCTTGGGAAAAACCGTCATGCTGTACATGAGAAGTTAAAGCCTTGATTCGATGCGACTCCTCCTCAGGTAAAGAAGGCCAAACATTTTTTGGGAGATTATGCAACCCAAACACTTAGTGCCCTCTTGTGGAATATAAATGTATCTGTTTTCGGGTCAGTAAAAAGTTGGGTTTGAAAGGGCTATTTGGTGAAAACGTTTTCAAAGATTTTTATGACTTTTAAATATGGAATTTACATTATATGTTTTAATAATTTGATTTTTTTGTTTATTTTGTAAACAAATGTATATTTCACAAACACACACACACACACACACACACACACACACACACACACACACACACACACACACACACACACACACACACACACACACACACACACACACACACACACACACACAACGTTCAACCACAGTTTAAAATCCCGCAAGCTAAAGTCAGAATGCTGTCTCTGCGTGATCAGTATGTTGGTTGATGATGAGGCACTAATTTCCACAGGTGGGCCTAGATGATGTGTCATTTCCACAGCCCTGTATGAGGGTGGATATCACACACTACATCTGCTTTAAGCTGACATCATAGATAATAGAAACGATAAAAAGCAGAACACTAAAAATTAAATAGTAACACATGCTCAGACTGTTCGTCAGACTTGTACAATAGGGATTACATGGCATAAACATCTGTTAACTGGTTGATCTGTGAATTTTGGCCGACTAAAATCGTGCTCTGGAAACGCACATCAACTTCATTACATGATGGAAGTGACAGAAGGTTGTGAAAAACTGCGATGCTTTCCATGAGGCTTGATTCGGTGCGATCTATGCTCAGGTAAAGAAGACAAAAAGCTAGTTTTCAAGTGAGAAAAGTCTATGCAACCCAAACACTTAGTGCCATCTTGTGGAATATAAATGTATCTGTTTTTGGTCTGTTCAAAGTTTCTTTAGAAAGCGCTTTTTTGGCACATGAAAATGTCTTCAAATCTTTGAATGACTTTGCTATTTAAATCATATGCTTTTATAATGTGACCTTATTTTATATATATTTATATATATATATATATATATATATATACTACATCTGCTATTACAGTGTGAAGGGGATTTTAAACTGTGTGTGCGCGCGTGTGTGTGTGAGTGTGTGTGTGTGTGTGTGTGTGTGTGTGTGTGTGTGTGTGTGTGTGTGTGTGTGTGTGTGTGTGTGTGTGTGTGTGTGTGTGTGTGTGTGTGTGTGTGTGTGTTTGTTTGTGTGTGGTTTAAATCGAAGTTTTAACTATAAATCTAATGTTATATATATATATATATATATATATATATATATATATATATATATATATATATATATAACATTAGATTTATTAGATTTATAGTTAAAACTTAAAACTTCGATATATATATATATATATATATATATATATATATAACATTAGATTTATAGTTAAAACTTCGATTTAAACCACACACAAACAAACACACACACACACACACACACGCGCACACACACAGTTTAAAATCCCCTTCACACTGTAATAGCAGATGTAGTGTGACTATAGCCTACACACTCATGCAGGGCTGTGGAAATGACACATCATCTAGGGCCACCAAAGGTGTGGAAATAAGTGCTTCATTATCAACCAACATACTGATCACACAGAGACAGCCTTCTAACTAGCTTTAGCTGCTTTCAGAAAGCCTGGCTGACATATACATACAGAAGAGAAACGATGAAACATCTAATATTTCATGTTAACATTTAATTTAATTTAACTGTTTTCATTTGCAGGCCGCAGACTCTGTTGTCATGGTTCTTGTGTTCATATTAAAGAGTCTGACTTTGTCAGACTGACAGTTTGTCAGATAGCCGTTCTCATTTAGTTAAAGATTGTAGGTTTTGCATTTAGGCTCTGGTGCTCATCCTGTATGTGCTGAAGCGGACCAACACTGACGCTCAGCCTTGTGCTTCTAGCACGTTGCTAAGCCACGCCTTCTTTTGGAAGATATCATCTTCCATACTTCCTCTTTAGAATTGTACTTGTCTCAGTGAGTGACACTGTAACTTGATCTCATCTCCGTGTTCTCCTTATAGACCTAGAATAATCGTATTTAGTGGTGCTAGTAATGTACGTGACAATATAAGCATATTCATACATTAAAGCAACCTTTGTGTGGAGAATACAGTGCATGTTGTCAATGATATTTCACGTATGCATGGAAGAATACGTTTGATACTTGGAAACATTTAGCATCTGCAAGGTCAGTAAGAGGGTAACAGGTCGGTGAGCATCTTGGGGATGAGGGGGGTGGCTGGTTCAACACACACACACTGGATGGGCAGGATACTGTATTGGTCAGTCTTCCAGCCCAAAGGTAGGGCTGGAAGAACGTCAGGTTGGACCCCTGACTTAAGCACTCCTCAGCCTACCTGTAGGGATTCCTTGAGCAAGAAACCCTGCCTGCTTCTCAATGACTTCTATCTGATTGCACACAGCAAGTGGCTTTGGATAGAAGTGTCAACCGGTGGGTCAATACCCATAAGTGGGTCACGAGGGCATCTCATGTGGGGTCGCAGACCACATATGCTGAACCTTAGTCATAAGAAAGAAGTCTACGAATGAATTAATGGTGCCGGTTCAATGGCTTACAATTTCACTGAGATTAGCTCCAATATTTGCATCCTTTTATTCCCTCATGTTTTTGAGAGTCCATGAAGGCATTACTGATAACTGCATACTGGGTATATCCATTTTTTTTATTTTTGTACCCAGCCGTCCATCATAACACTGAGTATCATAAAACTGTCTGTCATATGTGTGAAAGGGATATTTAAAGAAAACGCCTAGAAAGAAATGTCTGTTTGTGTGATGACTGAGGGGGTTTGAATACTGTTTCCACGAGAGCGGCCTGCATTGTTCCTCTGCACATAGCACTACTAAGGACAACTGAATCTTCAACTGAAAATTCTATTTGATTGTGATTTTAATTTTGCATCCCTGAATAGTGCTCCTGCATTTTCAGCCTTCATTGGTTCGAATATATAATGGTATAAAAATTGATTGCAGGCAACACTTTATTTTGCCTACTGACATCTTTTTAGTGATACAAGATTGGAGGATAGGCAGATTAACAAGTACATTAGATTGAATTGGATTAATTGTTGCACTCAAGATGTCATTCATGCCTCATCTGTTAGTTGTTGAGTGAGATGTTGAGGAGGAGTACAAGGACACACTTAAACATGTAGAGCCACACATTTCTAGTAAATTCATACTGATTTAAAAAAGGAGGAATTACAGGGAAACTTGAAACCAGTTTGGTGTGTTCTGAGATTATGGTTTCCAAGACTAAAGAATCCGGTGCCTTGACCTGAGCTGTGGATACAGCATACTGGAAAAGGTTGAATGGAGATGTTCTGACGTTTGTTCTGATTTTAGAACACACAGGACATTGTATGTTTGAAGTTATGAATCAACCGGCAAATTGATTAAGAAAAAGAGTAGTATAAAAATAGCTAAAAAAATAGATAACGCGAAAGGTTAACGGACAGCTTTGATCTTAACATCTGTTTTATTCTCCTTCAATCAGTTAAATAAATTGATTTTTTTAAAGTGCCATTTAGAGTGCATCAATTCTATTTCTAACAGAAGGTTACCAGTGAATGCTTTAAACTTAGACAGGGTGGAGAGAGATTGGAAAGACAGAGGAAGTGAGGCATGACTAAGAGCCAACGACTGATCCTAACAAGCCTTGGGCAAGTCTTTCACAGATACAGAGTTGACATAGTTCAGAACACGTTCTGATCCTGTAGTCAACCCACACCCGATTCAAAGTTTGATTCACTTTTATTTCCACGCTTGGAGAAGATCTGAGTCTTCTTCTCTCTCTTAATACTCCCTCATCTCCAGGCCCCAGACGACTAGAGACAGACTGGGTCAACTACAGGCGCTGCTCAATGAGCCCAAAGCCACCCTTGCACTGACACCACCCTCCTAGTCCAGCAGACCCAGATATCCGATCTAGAAGCAGAGAGCCCCGACCCCCCTGACGTCAGAGACCAGGACCTGGACGCCCTTCTCTAGGAGGCCCAGCAGATCCACATCCAGCAGATCCGGCAGGACCCAGACAGTGCGGAGATCCTTAGCTCCGCTGCCACCGCCCGGGCCGACGCCAGAGGAGAGGAGAAGCCGTGCTCCAGCGTCTTCACGGGAGGAGGGCGTCACCGACCGCCCGGAGGCCCGGCGAGGCTCTTCCGCGGCGGTGCTGCGGAGGGGAGCCCCAGGGAGAGCTGCCGGCCACGGACCCAGAGGAAGCTGGAGCTGGTGGGCCGGGACGGGGCCCTCCGCCGATGGGGCTCTGCTGGAGGAGATGCTGGTGGGAGGGGAAGGCAGTGTAAAGGGGTTTGGTTGTGGGGCTTAAGGGGATGACGGCGCGCTCGCCGCTGGGGGAGATCCAGAGGTGCCACAGGGAGCTCCGGGACCTGGGGCACAGAGACGTCCCGTCAGTGTTTCTGGACGTGGAGGTTCTTGCGGAGGAGCCGCGGTAGAGGGTGGGGTGGGGGACTTCACTAGGGCTGTAGGCCTTTTGAAGGCACTGCTAAATACGTTTATCTCAGAGCCTTTTATTTGTGTGGTTGCAGACACACTATTGTTCTTCTGTGATATTTTTCTGTATTTTTCTTCCACCTGACATCCGGTAAAGAGCCTTTTTGGAGCTTTCTTTACACATCTAAGATTTAAGGGAAACCTATAAAATGCAACTTCCACAATATTTAAACTGTATACACAATATTGGACATCAAAGTGCCTCAATCATTTTACTTTACTGTGCTTTACACCTCATGATAATCTGATCCTTTATTAGGTAGAATCGAGTTAGAGTCCACACTATCACTATCCTATCAAGCCAGTTCTTGGTTTGTTTATTCTACTTCATATATTCTTCATACATGTAGGCCCTACTTATTTAATTAACTGATGACATAAACCGGTTACTGTTTTATTATAATACATTGGAACTGGTATTATTAACCTACTTTTCATTTTTACCTGACTTACAATTATTTATGACCTTGTAGATATGTAAATGCATTAGGCCTACGATTTAATCTGATGACATTAGATAGCCTCCACGTGCATTGGCCGCTGGTACTGACTATTTACATTGTGCAATTAAATAATAAAGCAAACAGCATTGCGCAATAAAGTACGGTGGACAACATTGTCATGTTTATTTTTAGCGCTCAATTCTATTTAATTTACGATAGGCCTAATCAAAACTACAAAAAAAAAAAGCATAATCAAAACAACAGGCCTACCGTAGGACAGGATGATGTTGCTCTACTGTGCATGCGTTGCTGCGACTCGCGTTTCCTTTTAGGCTATAAAAAAAAGGTGAGAGAAGAGTGTGATCTTGGCTTCCGCATTAAACCTCTTTTTGACTGAGCGGAACTCCCATATCGTTTGGGCTGGTCACTGTTAATGTCTACATGTTGAAATGAACGGGGAGAAAGAGGAACGCCACACACCTTCTCGTCAGTGGTACTTTGGCTTCTCGGAGTTTGGCCGCTTGGGTTTTGTTTGAACTCCTTGATAAGGTATGCGTGACATTGTTTATTGTTTAAAAACACTTTATTTGGCCTAGTCACGGATGGTTAACCATCTCAAGTATTTGGGTAAGAAATTCCCATGTTGGGTTGTTTAATATGGGCCCATGTTAAACATAACGCCCTGTCTTTGTGTCAATGAATGTATACTGGTCAGGATAAATGATAGGTTCCCTGTAATATAGACCTACTGTGTGTGTGGGTTGAGAGAACGTTGCAACTCTGAAAATAACGTTTTGTTTTCATTTACAAAAATGTCATGTTTAAAAATGTTAAATTAATTTAACATTCAATGAACTAAACCTAAGATTGTTACATGAGAGTGGTTTGGTTGTAGTGTCTTCCTATTGCTGTTAAGAAACGATTATATTTTTACCTGATATGTGCAGAGTTTTGTTCAGGGCCAGAGATAATGTATGATGATGTGTTCCAGAGCACTCTGCGGCTGAGATGAGGGACCGACTGAGCGAGCTGCAAGTTGCCCGCCAAAAACCTCCTGGCCCCTGGCCTGAGGAGCAGAGCTTCAGCTCCACAGTCGACGAGAACCAGGAGCAGACTGTGATGCTGTTCGAGGGAGAGGACGCCATGGAGAGCTTCTTCAAGGAGGTGCGGGCCCTCCGGCTGGAGGTGAGCCAGCTGCGGATGAACGTGAAGAACCTGGGCAAGCAGAACACCCGGTTCCTCACCTCGGTGAGGCGCCTCAGCAGCATCAAGAGGGACTCCAACGCCCTGGGGCGGGACATCAAGAAGAGGGCGGAGCTGACGTACGCCCGCCTGGAAAAGCTGGAGGCGCGCAGCAAGGCGCTGGAGGAGGAGCACGGCCCCGCCTCGGCCCTGGTGCGCATGGTGCGCTCCCAGTACGTCTCGCTGACCGGCGCCTTCCACCAAGCGCTGTCCGAGTACAACGACGCCGAGGTCCTCCAGAGGGAGAACTGCAAGGCCCGCATCCAGCGGCAGGCCGAGATCATGGGCCAGGAGCTGAGCTGGGAGCAGATAGAAGACATGATCCAGACGGGCGAGTGGGGCGCCTTCAGTGAGAACCTGCTCACCGACGGCCGTACGGGCGCCCGCCTGGCGCTGACGGAGATCGAGCAGCGGCACAGGGAGCTGGTGGAGCTGGAGGGCCGCATCGGCGAGGTGAGGGAGCTCTTCTTCCAGATGGCCCTGCTCGTGGAGGAGCAGGGCTTCATGCTGGACAACATCCAGGCCAACGTGTCTGCCACGCAGGACTACGTCACCAAGGCCAACGAGCAGATCCGGCTGGCGGTCAAGTACAAGAAGGACAACCCGTGCAGGAAGCTTTGCTGCTGCTGCTGTCCCTGTTCTTGAGGTCGGGGATGGGTTTCAAGCGTCGCCATGGCTACACCTCACCAAAGACCTCAATGGGTTTCAAGCCTCCATCATCATCATCCCAATGTGGTGACACTGGGATGACGATGATGAGGCCTTGTAAAGGCAATATCTGGTGTGAGGTTTACATTGGAGACACGATTTAAGGGCAAGGTCTGATATGAAAGGACTGGCATCATGGGAATGTCCAGGCTAGACCTCAAGTGAATAACCTTAATGGGCTTAACACACAGTTGAAGTCTCCTTGCAGTGATGATTATGCATTCATGAAATATATACTTTTTTTTCCGTGGGCTTTTTTGTTTATTTAAGTATTATGCTTCACTCTACCATTTAAGCATGCCATAATTGCATGCCAAGCTGGTAGCTTATTAATGTTTGTTTCACACACAAATACATACATACATACATACATACGTATACATACATACGTATACATACATACATACATACATACATACATACATACATACATACATACATACATACACACATACACACATACACACATACATACACACTTAGTGAAACACAGGCTTGGTGCATTGTGAAAATTAAATGTTACAGAAGCCTTAGTATTAGGGCTGACCTTGTGAAATATTGTTCTATTTCACAAGGTTTGCTTTCAGCATAGACTTGTTTGGAAACTGTTTGGTCGCTCTCAGGATTAACCTTAGTATAGTAGGCCCCAAAGGCAATGAAATATTTGGATAGACAATGAAAAGATAAAAAATATTAACATTGTGTTCATAAGGACAAAATATTCTTTGAGCTGAGGAGTTTAGTTTCAAGTTTTTTTGAAAATGCCAAGGTTTTACTTAATATACATTGATGCACACGTTTACCTTTATTAATTGCTGTTGTTTTTTTTATTGTTTTAGAGTTTTACTGCTGAGGCAGACCAGGATGGCCGAGTGGTTAAGGCGTTGGACTTAAGATCCAATGGACATATGTCCTCGTGGGTTCGAACCCCACTCCTGGTATAAATGCGTCATTTTTAATCGTGAAACTGTTGATTGCCGGCTTTCGGGTTAACAGGATCGCGCACTGCTTATCACCGTAAACATGTAGAGTAGAGCAAAGAAACCGAACCCTCACTAATTATAAACGCCGTTCCACGCAGCACAGCGTCACCTCCCAGATGTTATGTTCAGGCAGACTTACTCTGGAAAATGTATGGCAATGAAAGAAATATTGTTCTCAATCTCCATCTCTTGTTTATATAACCTAGGCAGTAGGAATCACGGATATTGAAATGAGAGCTCCTTGGGAAGTGAAACACAGAGACATCATTAGCTGCGTTTCCATCTAAAAGGTGATGCGAATCTTTAGAAAGTTCGCAAAAAAGTAATTCGAATTAGGTGCGTTTCCATCAAGTGGTTGGAGCGGAATTGGGTGATGACGTTACACGTTGATGTCGGCAGGGTTGCTATGGCCGGTCGTTATGCGGAAATCGGAAAGACTGTCAGTCCCGTGTGTTCAAAGTTCGCTATGTCACAGCTGATTCGCAAAATGTGTTTCCATCTCCCATTTTGCGAATTTACTCTGTTTCGCATTTCTCAAAAACCACCTCAAGCGAGCGGATAAACCTTTTTTGCGAATTAGAGGATTTTGATGCGAATTTTGGTGTTTCCATCACCGTTTACTGATTCGATACTTCAAAGTTCGCATTAAATTAGGGGGATGGAAACGCACCTATTGTAATCCGAGATAATTAATGTTGTAGGCAACTTTTAAAAAATATATATATTCGACTCCCAATGGACTTAATTAGCTGTACATTTAGACAGCTATGCAATTAGTCTCTGGTGCCCCCTAGGGAAGTGAGCGTCAATGTTATGCACACTGCAATATTGGATATTTATAGGCTTTTCATTAATTTCATTTTATTGTGTCCCCTAGACTATTGTCTCGCATAGAGGTTTGTAGAATATGAACACAGGTGTAGTTAGTTGTATAGGTATAATTGATGCTACCATACTTTAACACAATAAACACAACAATGGATATGACAATTTTATTTCATTGGATGGGATACATTACAATAAAACACCAGGCTGAAGTAAAAACAAAAAGGTTTTAATGATGAAAACAATGCAGCATCAAGACAGTTGCCACTTAATTAAAATAATTGTATAAATAAAATCGTGCCATGTCTTATTTGTGT
This sequence comes from Gadus chalcogrammus, assembly GCF_026213295.1. NCBI lineage: Eukaryota > Metazoa > Chordata > Actinopteri > Gadiformes > Gadidae > Gadus > Gadus chalcogrammus. The sequence goes on along the minus strand of NC_079416.1, from coordinate 4,901,741 downwards.
AACCAAAAAGTCAACAGACTTGTTGGCTTAAATGTGTGCGCTTCTGTGCTTTACAGTTATTATATATAGATAAGATATATCTATATGTCTAGTGTTGGCATATTATGCCAATACTTGAGTAAACTGGTTTGTATTGAGAACAAAAACGTCCCTAAGAGGCCTGGGGACAGTTATTACAGAAAAACACGATTCAGGTTGCAAAAAAACCCATATAAAAATGAACGCCATTTGTCAGACAGGTTTTTTCAGAAAAACGTCTCACGCACGTGAGAGTGAAACCGTGATATCTCGCCATGGATATTGTCACCGTGGACACAGCTTCATAGGGCTAATTCATACAAAAAACAGCTATAATATTGAGGGATTTTCATTCTCGTACCTATATAAAAATAACAAAAATAAAAGTGAATTATTACAAAAGTGTTGTTTTCAAAATAATACATCTTGAACCATTTCGCCAGGCCTTCTTAACGAACTTCCAGCACTTTTCAGAACAATATTTCCCAGTCTAGCATCATCCACCATGGACTTCTTCGGACAATCTGTCCGTTCTCACAATGCGGCCAATTGTCTTCTGCTGCATACCCTATAAAATGGAACCCATACGTTTATATAAAGTACCACCTTGAAGAGAAAAAAAACGTCTGCACTTGTATTTGACCATTTACTGTCTGTTTTCAAACAGAGCCCCATCTTATTACTTCATGTTCGTACATTACATTCATGTTAGACTTCAGCTGGCGGCCTAACTCGCCCTTCAATAGAGAACTTCCCCTCAACAATCTGAAATAAAAAACTATTTGTGTATAACTTGCACTATTAAAAGACACGGAAAATAACCAGCATAGCACTGCGGTACACTCACTGCAACGCTCACTTCGGCTCTAACACTGAACGGTACAATCAGCCCATCCTTATACCACCATAAAAGTCAAGTAGCTGGTTTTCAGTGATTTCTTCGATCAAGCTACAATACACCACAACAATGACCAGCAGTTATTGTAGTTTCATGATACGACCCTGAGACACGAGGACAACAACAAACTCGGGATGCCTTAGCGACACCTGAAAACAAAAACCAACACAAACCCAAATTACAACCTAGTAGAGGGGTTTACCACCACAAGGTCGGTGTGCCCATTTAGGTTCAGCTCTTCGACCTGGCCGGCAGGTCTTTGCAATACACGTGACGTCGGCATGCACGGGGCGGCTCCGCTGACTAAGAGGCGCGTCTCGGAACCCCACCGCTCACCGTTGCCATGGCGTCGCCCCCACACATGAATTTGAGGTGTAGACAAGAGATCCATCCACAACACCGTCACGACTCAAAGCGGAGAGACGAGCCCTCGCTGGCCTCCCTTGATTCTCGCTATCGGTTGGTTGTCGACCACGTTCATCATGCCAGGAGACCAGAGCGATGGTGTAGCGGATTACCTTGATAATCTTTGTAACAGAAACAGTAGTGTGTTGACACGCATTGTTTTTAGTTTGTGGATTGATCTCTGTGATGAAGGGGTACTTGGGTTATCCTTTGTAGGTGGAGGATGGCTGGCTTACAGTAACGCTAACGAATGCACTTGTGTTGGAGCCTTTGTCCGGACATCATGCACATCACATGCCTGATGTTTGGACTGCGGCGTCCTTAATAAACGAGCTTCAGAACCAAATGCAAAACCGTGAGAAAGGTGCTTAACAAACCGTTTCAGGTAGCAAGTTATAAAACTGGCAGGGAGAAGACACGCCTCAAGCTTTGGATAGAAAATCAAGTGTTGCAGAAGTCAAGGCTCTCTGCTGAACTGCCCAATACTGGCTCCTTCGTAGAAAAATAAAACCTCAATAATCAAACCTTTGATTATTAACACATTGATCAGATATTATTTTATAGGTTCTGTAGTGCTGCGGCTCTATCAAGGTGGAAGAAAAAAGGCTGGCATTTGGGTGGTTGTCCGTTCCCTGTTATGTGGTTTAAAAAACACACGCTGGCTTAGTGAACACTATAACTCAATAACATTAGTTTGGTTTCCACGCACAAACCAAGACATGACTGCATGTTTCTGTTTTATTAACCAGCCTTCTATGTTGTGTAGACTGGAAAAGAACATGCCTTTGTTTGTGCGATTTGTAAAAACTGCAGATAAAAAAAGTAATAATGCTTTTGTGGTGTGGACCACTTCGCTGGGCTCTGGGGGAGCAGACCCAAACAGATCAGGTAGTGGTGGTGCTCAGGCCACGGGCTTGAGGACGGAGCGCAGACAGCGGCCCTCCTTGGTCAGCTCCCGGGTAAAACACATGCAGGGCAGGGGGACGGCGTCCTCGCGGCGCGTCACCGTGTTGAACTTGCACTTCTTCAGGTGGTCTGCCATGCTGGCGATGTTGGCAAACTTCCACTCCGTCACCGTGCCGAAGGCCGTGCTGAAGCGCCACACCTAAGAGCAACAGAGAGAGAGAGAGGTCAGTGATTGGGGCACATAGGGGCCCGAGTGCGTTGGCTGTGTGTAGATGGGAGGTGGAAGGCGAGCGCTTTAAGCTGAGCCAGATGACTGCAGCCTTTGGGGTTGGGGGTTTAGGCGCTCTTAAGGCATGGGGACAGGAATGGGGTTAAGCCTGGAGGGCCCCTGTCATTATAATACATAACAAGGTGCTGTCGGTATGACTCAAGGGTTGTAGAGCAAAACACAGAAGAGAGCGGAATTTAAATAATATACACCCCAAATAAAACGGCCACTCCCTCTGCCCACATTTCTTCACCATTCTTCACCAAGTTTTGCGTTCAAGAACCTGTGATGAACAGGTAGGATGGATTCCTCTGAACCAATCAGGGAAGAGATACCCTGATTCGTCAGAAGTTTTCTGGGGGCGGTCTCTCTGATCTAAAATGGCCTCATCGAGAGGCAGGCGCCCAATCAAATCGGAACAAACAACCTCAGAGCATCTCACCCACTGATGTGACATAAACAACCAAGTACAAGAACTGAACTGACCTTATCGGTGATCTGCCACGTAGAAGAGCCATCCGCCCGCTGCTTCTTCCCCCAGAGCATCACCACCATGCCTCGCATCAGCAGCAGACTGGCACACACCTCCCGCATCCCGCCGGACGCCCGGGACAGCTGGCACAGGCTGAAGCCGTCCAGGAAGCTGGCGATGTGCTGGAGGATCTCGAAGGGGAGGCTGCTGAAGTGGTCGCACTGGGCGCCGAAGCTGCAGGTACTCCGGAGGGGCTTCTCCCCCGGCTTCAGGGGCAGCGACAGCTGCACGCCGAAGGAGCCCAGGTGCCGGTCGTGGATGACCCGGGAGCCCTGCACCGAGGGGCAGAAGCGTCTCTGGGAGTAGGTGCAGCCGTAGTAGGCAAGGGGACAGCGGTGCTCCATCCAGCCGTTCAGCCCGGCGTGGATGTCCCCGTGGACGTTCTTGAAGTGGGAGGAGAACTCGCTGCGCCGGAACAGCTGGCCGCACACGAAGGTGAACATGGAGCGCTGCTTGGTCTGGTAGCGGGCCACGCACTCCAGCACCAGGTCCAGCCGCAGCGTGTGGAAGGGGCTGGGGTTGGACAGCTGCGGGCTGGCGTGGTCGCAGGCCGAGGCCGAGCCGATGTCCCCCACCATGGTGTTGGTGGCCAGGATGGCCGAGGGGAAGGAGAAGGTCTGCGTGCCGAAGTCGATGTGGTATCCGTCCACAAAGCGGCTGTCGGAGATGCCCCGGCCTCCGGGGGAGTCGCCCAGACAGAAGAGCAGGGCGGCGGTGATCAGGTCGATGCCATGGAGTCCCATGGGGTCGTCAGCCACTTCCAGATCCGACGTGTCCACCGCCTTGTCCGCCTTCTTGGCGCGGTACAGGTGGGGGTCCGACAGCAGGCTGCGATGCCCGTTGAAGGGGAACAGGCTCATGCCCACGTTCTGCAGCTTGCGCTCCAGACACCGATAGCCCAGCTCCACGGGGAGGTGCTGCAGCAGGTTGTTGCGGAGGTGATCCGGCAGCAGGTAGGGCATGACCGCGGACGCGGCCGGGGGGAACGGCGCCGGTAGAGCCCCGTCGGGCTCCGCGGGGACAACAGGCGCGGGGCGATAGCGCCCCGTGGGCCTGACATAGGGCGCTTCGTCCAACACAACGTCCAGACACTCGTCCTGCTCGTCTTCCGCAAACAACTCAACAGAACCGCCGTGCCCCGCCCAGGGGGGTGCGTCCCCGTTGGTGCCCGCCACGACGGCGCAGTCCAGGCCGCCCACCGCCCCCAGCTCACACTCCGAGTCGGAGTCGCTCTCCCTCATGTCCACGCTCTCAGAGTCCTCTGCGTTGTCGTGCCGACCGTGGCTGTCCCCGTTGGTTCCGCGGCACACCGCTCCGTTCTTCTCCCCGTTCTCCCCGTGGAGGTGGGCCGCGATCCCCTCCATGCTCTTGGAGCTGGTGAGGATCTCCAGCGCGGCCGCTAGCGTCCTGGTGGTCTCCACCGAGGCCTTGTAGAGGCCGCTGTACGGCTCGTCCTCCATGTCCACGGCCCCGTTGGCCAACCCCGCCCCGGCCCCCGCCTCCTCCGCTGCGGTCTGCCCGGCCCCGCGGTCCGGGGGCTTGTCCCCGGGCTGGGAGATGGTGGTGGTCACCCGCAGCGACTCCAGCAGCATCCTCTGGTCCTGCAGGGCCAGGGCCATGTCCAGCTGCTCCACCTCGTCAAAGTCTTTGCTGAGGTTCTCGTACGACTTGCGGTCGGCGTAGCTGACGGGCCAGCGGTTCCACTCCATGGTGCAGCACACCACGCTGGCGGGGCACGTGGCCAGGTGCTCCGCCATCTTGAAGCGGGCCATGGTGAAGGGGCAGCCGAAGCCCGTGTTGAGGCACGGAACCCGCTCGTACGGACACAGCACGCGGTGCTCCTCCAGCTTGCATCCGTGGAACACCGCTCCGCACACCAGAGGGCAGCCAATGAGGTCGCACGAGACGCCCGCCTCCGGTCTGGTCATGCACCGTCTGTTGACACACTTCAGGCAGTGCGCGTGCTGGAGCTCCATGGTCGACACGTCGGCTGGGCGCTGAAGCAAGGCAGCAGCGATGGGTAAAGTCCTTAAAACCCTGGAACCAAAAGAAAAAAAAACTCTTTCTCTCAATCCTACACAATAAAGATGTGAGGCACAAACACTAAGTATTAGTGGCTAGGCCACCCGAGCAGTGAGTTCTAGAACACAGCCATGCCATGTAGCTGCAGTCTGGCACAGCAGCCTACTGCTACTCCTAGCGACACTCGGACAGCCGTCCCACCACACGTGACACACACGTCGCAGCATACAGAAACCCGCTCACTAAAGATGCAGCGTCTGGGGGTATGTTTACAAAGCCAACAAGCTGTTCAATGACATTTCACAACACCCGTCTTGGGTGACAGCGATTGCTCAGGGCTACTTGACCCCATAACTAAAGCCATGAGACGCTGCCACGAAACTCGATGACAAAGACAACTCGAGCAGTAAAACCTCATGATCCCCACCATTTAAACCCACTGTTTGGCCCTTTGACAACACCTCCACCACAAATAATGGGGTCATTAGGAATTAGTGGGTTTGGCGATGTGTGAAAATCAGGGTTAAGGGATTTGGGGGAGGGAGTTCTACATGGGCTGCGCAGTGGTATAAATAGTCATTTAAAAAACAACATGTCAAGTTGTCAATAGAGAAACCACATTGCTATTGTCCTGTAACTCCACGGCACATGCGCAGCTGGTCCTCTTCACCACACAGGTATTAAAAGGAAAAGACAGGAACTACACTAAGCAGCTCATCGTCCCCATTCATGTTATACGTGGTATTGTCACTTGCTGATGCCTTTTACCCTATGACCAAACTTGGGTGCCAATGAGGAGCCAAAACAACATCAACAACACGGCCAGTAGGTTAGCATCACATAGCAGCTAACTCGCAGCGGCTAGCCTAGCCGGTAGCCTCTAAAAAAGTGCTTACCCGAGTTAAGCTGCCGGTCCAGACGTTTGGTTGGCTGTCCTTTTTGAAGGAGTCCCTACTGCTCATGTGTCGATGTTTCAAACCCCAAACATGTTAAACTGAACTAAAAACAGCTCAGTGACTCTGTTCAAATACTCAAGTCTTCTCTCAAACAGGCTGCGACTGGATTTTATCTTGAGCCGAGCAGACCTCTGCTCGCCGTTCACATAGTCGGCGTTTATGGTCGGTAGAGGTTGCGACCCAGTGTCCGGAGGTTCGGTGGGCGGGAACCCTCTCCGTAACCGCCCAATCAATGTTCCCGAAAATGCAATGTTGGTACCTCCCTCTGATCTTGTTTGGTTGGTACCAGAGAGGGTAACCGCCCACTGTACGTTCAGAACCTTGGATTCATAATTGCAGGGCGCTCTAGTAGAACGTCACCACGGAGAGGACCAATAGGATAAAGCTGTGAGCTGTAAATAGACAGGGCATGGAAATACCCCCAGGATGATATTGCAATTATATCAGAAGGCTATTCCTCTTAATTGCTAAAAATACTATTTAATTTTTTACCAAGAAATAACGACGCATGACACTGATAAAGTCAGAAACGACATCTTTATTAGCCCATGTTTTGTGACAAAAAACAATAAGTTCTTGCGTATAGGCAATGTTTTCATTGTTTATTTGAATGCAAAGTAATTAAGTACGTAAATATTTTATTGTCTCTCTCACAAGAGAAATTAGCTTAGTCACACAGAGAGACATATTTATGTTACATTTCTTTTTGCATTCCACACACTATTTACATACAAAATGGTATTGAGTAACTGTGTATTGTATAGGTGGCTGTGTGTGTGTATATATAAGTATGGTTCGTGTGAATGTGTGTATAATTACACATATGTTCATGTGTCTCAGTTTGTGTGTGCGTGCGTGCGTGCGTGCGTGCGTGTGTGTTTGCGTGCGTGCATGATTGCATGAGCTCCCGCCTCCCAGCATGCATAGCCCCACTCAGGAGGCCACCTCTGAGATGTGGTGGATGTTGGACAGTGTGAGCTGGGCCTCCCGGGCCGGGTAGGACCGCCTGGACCGGAGCCACAGCCGGCCCAACAACCCGGTGACCAGCAGCACCGCCACCAAGAGGCCCCCCAGGACCAAGGTTCCTACAGAGGGCAGGGCTCCAGCGTCTGTGGGACATGAGCACAAGGTTAGGGTCTGTGGTGGATTCCTCCGCTCTGTGATGTTTCACACATGTTTATCACCTCCTCTGTGTTTCATCCGTCGTAATGTGCATCACTCTACAGTGTGTGACTGATGGATTGATTGCTGCTGTTTACTTGAACATTGAGGTGCACAACGGAAATACTTTTAGAACGGTAATATGATCATCTTCCACCGGGTGTATTTAAAATGTAATAAATAAACTTTACAGAGCATAGATTTGTTGGGTCATGTAAGTCTAACACAACTCTTCGGCACGTCATTAACTAACCCAACCCCACTGCACGTTAACATGTCAATCGCTGTATGACTTCCTGTCTCACACCTGCTGACGCAAATGCTATCTGTCTATTAGCAAAAGCAAATAAATGAAAATAACTCCCAAATCTTAGTGTGGTTAGTGCTTAGCTCTGAGGAGTCCTTGGTATCTTCCTGTAATTTTATAATCCATGTTAATGGATGCATTTACGTGTAGTTGTAGAATTTCTGTCTTCATTCACCATAGTGAATCTGACATTTTTACACTGTTGTGTTTTCCTAGGGAACAATGCCCGGTGAAATAAAGAAGAATCAGAAGCATGAAGCCATACTGATGTTTGGTTGGTCGCTCTCTCCCAGCAGTCGTCTGATTGGTCCATAGGATACCGTATGGGACAGGGAGATGTCTCTCCGCGACCTCTCTAAGCCATCCTCCGTAGTAGAGCAGTTCTGGAAGTACATCAGGGATAATGATAGGGTTCATCAGGGATAATGATAGGGGTTCATCAGGGATAATGATAGGGGTTCATCAGGGATAACGATAGGGGTTCATCAGGGATAACGATAGGGGTTCATCAGGGATAACGATAGGGGTTCATCAGGGGTAACGATAGGGGTTCATCAGGGGTAACGATAGGGGTTCATCAGGGGTAACGATAGGGGTTCATCAGGGGTAATGATAGGGGTTCATCAGGGGTAATGATAGGGGTTCATCAGGGGTATGATAGGGGGTCACTGGAGACTGAGGGAAGGTTGTTTTACCGAATGGGAAAGTTATTCGGCTTCATGTTAAAATGAAGATCTTCATATGGATTTCATATTGAACATTACGATTACTTTCATCCGAAGCAACTTCACATACATTGACAAGCATTAGCCATCTTGCCCAAGGGGGCCTACTGGTAGACGTATGACATTGGTTGTATAATACGATGTCCTTGAATTAATTCCGTGTTTGTGAACTAGGTGTGTTTCCATTGGCAATCTGTGTATCCTGATATCTAATTGATTGATGACAAATGCAAACCATACTAAGCCCTGGGAGTCTATTCTAGGGACGAAAGCTGTCACTTGTCTGAACTGGTCTGTGAATACCGTACAGCGAATAACTCTGACGTAAGCTCCCTCTCTCTCTCTCCCTCTCTCTCACACAGACTCACTCTCTCTCTCTCTCCTCTCTCTCTCTCCTCTCTCTCTCTCTCTCTCTCTCTCACAACAGACTCTCTCTCTCTCTCTCTCCTCTCTCTCTCCTCACAACAGACGCTCTCTCTCGCTCTCACACAGACTCTCTCTCGCTCTCACACAGACGCTCTCTCTCTCTCTCTCTCTCTCTCTCTCTCCTCTCATTCATCCTCTCCTCTCACACAGACACTCTCTCTTCTCTCTCTCTCTCACAGACGCTCTCTCTCTTCTCTCTCTCTCTCACACACACAGACACTCTCTCTCTCTCTCTCCTCTCTCTGTCTCTCCACCTCTCTCCTCTCTCTCTCTCCACCTCTTCTCTATCTTCTCTCTCTCTCTCTCTCTCTCCTCTTCTCCTCTCTCTCTCTCTCTCTCTCTCTCTCTCTCTCTTCTCTCTCTCTCTCTCTCTCTTCTCTCTCTCTCTCTCTCTCTCTCACGGCTGGCAGAGCCCGGCGTGCTGTGGCAGATCTGGACGTTGCAGTGGAGGAAGACGTCTGTGTATGAGCGGCCCACAAACTTGAAACATCTGTATCCGGAACATGGCCTCAGGACCCTGGCCGTTCCTCAGCCGAGAGGGTCTGCTGGTTGGACAGCAACGGGCAGCTGGGTGAGAGAGAGAGGAGAGAGAGGAGAGAGAGAGAGAGAGAGAGAGAGAGAGAGAGAGAGAGAGAGAGAGGGGAGACAGTAGTCCATTATATTATCCATACTCATGACAGAGGAGAGGGGGGGGGGGGGGGGAGACAGTCGTCTGTTATATTGTCCATACAACCTTGGTACTTTATAAATATATATTTTACTTTTTTTATAGAACTTGGTAGAGAGAGAGAGAAAGAGAGACAGAGACAGAGATAGAGATAGACAGACACACAAAGGTGTCAAGGGGGCCAGCTGAGTTTGACATTTACATTTCCAATGCAAACACATTAAAAAACATGTTATAGAGGGCAAAGAATAGGAAGGAAAACACAGCCAGCCTTCAATAACAATTTAAACTGGTCGGATTAGGAGAAAAGTATAATGTCAGTGTTTGTTCAAACAATCCCCGGCAGCATGAGACAGATTAGCTAAGAGTTTTTCCCCTTCTGCATTGTGAAATCCTGGTGTGTTTCATTGCCATGCTGTTGCTAACGATACCAAATACTGCCTGGTTGCTAAGGGAATGCACAGCTGCTGGGCTGCGAGTTGACCGGCCTCGGACAGACAGCGGGGGGTCACGTGACCCGGCTTTCTGTCCAAGCCTCAGAGGACACTTAATTCTATCATAAACTCTCATTTCACATTTCATCACAACGAGGGAGTGCTGTGGGCGAGGGAGAAAACAAAACAGGCCGAGGGGACAACAGTGTGTGTGCACATGCATTCATTTGCTGGTGGGGTTGTTTTGAGCATGGTTTCAACAGACGCTGTTGGACGCTGTATATTTTATATACTTTTTGCTTCATACTATGTTTATAAGTTGCAATAATGTAGCATATACTGTCAATAATGTCTACCTCAACAGTTTATAAGGTTAACATTAACTTTTTGCATATCTTATGTTTTACTACTAGAAGATCACGTTAAAAGGCTTTTCCCGGTAGGGATATGATTCCTCAGCCCTATCACTGTATTACTATTAATAGTTTTGATATCCATTTTACACTTTGTCATTTGTTCAAGATGCCTCTATATGCTTGGAGAGCAGCAGAATGTCAACAACAAGGTATCTGTATCATCAACGCAGTCCAGTCCACCGCCAGGGGCCCCGGACGGGGCTGACCGACCTGTCCTTGATGAAGGTGTACTGGATGTTGCTGTAAGGGTCACTGGTGGGGGTGGCCCATCTCTCCGTACGCAGCGTCAAGTGAGCTGGGATCTATGAGCCCGGACAAAGACAAACACACACAAAACGAGCAATCCAAATGAGAGGCCAGTAAAACCAAAACGCAAAACCTAAAGGTTTGAATGGATTGGAATGCTAAATGCTAGGGGTCGGCTTAGCTCAGGCTTGGCTGGTGACCGGAAGGTTGCTAGTTCGCTCCCCAGCTGAGTGTCGAGGTGTCCCTGAGCAAGACACCCAACCCTAGTTGCTCCTGACGAGCTGGCTGTCACCTTGCATGGTTGACTCCGCCGTCGGGGTGTGAACGTGTGCATTAACCGATGTAAGTCGCTTTGGGTTAAAGTGTCTGCTAAATGTCCAAAAATGTCAATGTAAATGCTCAGCCATTCCTGGCCAACGGTGTTTGCTATTCTGCGTCACAGGGAACGTAAGAAACAAATGTATTGCAGGTCAACAACAGCTGGGGTAAGTCGCCGTCACAGGCTAGTACAAAGAAGAAAGACTCTCAGGAACGACTTGGGGAAGGGGTCGAAGAGTGGTGGGGGGAGTAGGGATCGAGGGGGGCTGTTGGGGCTTGTAAAGCGGAGCTGTGATCTAAAACTTTGATTACCGCGGCCGGCAGCGGGACTGCGGGTCGAATTACCGTCTGGTCAGGGTATAGGGTTAAGTTTCCGGGAACGTTCCTACTAGGGTCGGCCACAGCAACACAACATATTGCTTAATGTGGAGCCAGAGCCTCACGGTGTCCAAGAATAGCTGTCAATAGCAAGGATATTTAAGACGGCTTGTTTGGGCTTTGGTACTTCTCTCTATGAAGATATTTAAGATGGCTTGTTTGGGCTTTGGTACCTCTCTCTAGAAGTATTTAAGATGGCTTGTTTGGGCTTTGGTTCCTCTCTCTTCCCACAGTGAAGGTCACTGAGGTCACAATATTATCAATAATGTACATTATACGACTATCGTGAGTCGTATAATGTATGTAAAGGTGTATGAAATATATAAAGGCGATTGCGGTGAATATTCTGTGCCACTTCTGTCCCTCTGATGGTCATGGAGTAATGGGGCGGGTGCACTACAGTGTATTTGCAAGTTAAGTTACCATGAATATCTTGACAAAGATGTCGTCCTCCAAGGTCAGGGAGGGCACCGTGGTCCACCGGTCCTCAAAGGCCCGGTCCTTGTACAGTAGCATGGACACAGAGAAGTTCCCGTCCTCCGTGGTCAGGGTGATCGTTCTGCAGGGGGTTTCGGAAGGCAACTCATCAGCATTAGATGTATACTGATCTCTTCTATTCTCACCACTGATTCAACAAACTCTCATTTTAAACCAAAACGGAAACGTATACTTGGTTGATTGAAATCCGGGTAGATGGGTATAGTCTTTAGATGCAAAAATGATTCAACAAAAGTAATGGCTGCATTTAATAACTCACTCTGAACCCAGATGTATGATAGATAGATCAAGCTACTAGCATACCCAGTGGACTGGACCCGCTGGGGGGGGGGGGGGGGCAACTCTCCCTCATACACCTGGGATTCCCCATGTGTGGAATAACTCAAGGGTAGATTTTGGCTAGCAACATGCCACCTAGTGGTACAATAGTGGTTCTACGATACTCTTAATGATTATTATTTTTTGGGCATTTTGCGGATGCTTTTATCAAAGCGACTTACAATGGTAAATACACACATTCACACAGCGACAGCGAAGTCAACCATGCAAGGCGACTGCCAGCTCGCCAGGAGCAGTCAGGGTTAAGTGTCATCATCAGGAACCCATCGACACTCAGTTGGGAGGAGCAGGGGATTGAACCAGCAACCTTCTGGTTACAAGTAAACCTGCTCTACCTCCTGAGCTAAGCCAATCCGCATGAGGAGCTTGGGGGATCCATCTGGAGGCGACCGACAGAGTGCAGCCTTCTACCTGATGTCCACCCGGACCAGTTCTCTCCGTCGGGCTGCTGCACCATGTAGTTTTTGGGGTAGCGGCACACAAAGGTGATGTTGATGTAGTTCCTGGTGACGATGTCCGAATCGTTGTTGCGGATTGTGTTGCTAAACATGATGTGTGTGTCATCGTATGCCTGAATCACAGACAAAACAGGCAAGAATGTAAGAATTCTGTATGATATACACGCAAACACACACATATATTTATACTTCTATATACTTTTTACTTTATACTGTGTTTATAAGTTGCAAGAATGTAGCATATACTGTCAATAATGTCTAGCTCAACCGTCTATAACGTTAACAAATAACTTTTTGCATTTCCATTTCTATAACTCATAGGTGTATAGATATAGGTAGGTACCATATATTTTAGGTATTTTCTATCTGTATCGCATTTCTAAGTTTGTATCTTTATAGTAAAACTGTCCTGTACTTTCTGTTGTGACATACAGTAGGCTACACACTGCTGTGTCTTTTTGGAAAAAGTCTGCCGAGTCAGGATCGCTTTACCTCACTTTATTTGGTAAAGGTTTGGACTAGTCTCTATGAAGCAAAAGGAGGGGAATTGTATGACGCACGTGTGGAGATACACTTAGTAGGGCATCAGATAGATGCGTTACCTGGAGCGTTCTGCCCCCTGGCCTATGTGTTGTGACTTATCTACTGGGCAGACGTGGACTCAGTATGTGCTCTGATTGGCTAAGCATGGTGCTGAACTCCCGCCCCCTGGATACCTGTATGTGTCCTTATGCTGTCCCTTGCGGCTATGTGTTGGCATGGCAACTTGGTTGTGGCTATGTGCGGGAATTACACTTGTTCTTGTGGCCTTGAGCACCTGGGTCTCTCAAACAGCTTGACCGCTCGTATCTCTAGAATTGACACATGATGATTGGCCTCCTGTATGAGCTGGACGCCTCCCTAGGCTCAGGATCCCTCCTTAGCGTGAGAAAGAAGCCTCTTTAATTGGCAAGGGCATATGTGGCCTGTTGGTATGAATGTGTCAATTATGTTACAACACACACACACACAAATATTAGCCTATATAGCATATGATTTACGCATCTGCGAACAGGTCATACTATGATGTAGAGAAATGAGCTCCAGTGAAATGGTTGTGCGTGATACAAGTTACTACACAACTTTGACCTGGCAACGTCCACGCTTAAGTACCTTCAAAGCTATAGGAGTCAGACGGTGGTGGTAAAGGGAGAAAGGGCTGTCCATCTAGGTAACCATCAAAAGCTCACACACAGTCAGAGACACACACTTACCAACCTACAAATAAACCTACCACTACACACACACCAATCCATCTACACAGCAACACACAAAGAATCATCTCCTACAAAGCACCGTCACCTCAACAGTAATGACAGTCCTCTCGTAGGCCTACACTGACTCATTGTAAAAGTGGGTAAGGCGGCCAGGGGAGAAAGAGACAAAGCGTCCAGACGTCTCTAACGACCGGTCGGTAACACAGCGGGACGCTTTCTACACAGTGACCAGGGCTAGCGTCTCTTAACACGAAATATAAATGCTGAAAACCAACATGGACATGTTGGTTTCAATAGAAGAAGATGGCCTTCGTCTTAAACCCAACCCTTCTCATTGTTTGCTCTCGTTTCTTTATCTTCCAGGTTTGGGGTCCAAAATGGGTTTGTTTTTTTATTCTACGTCACGGGGTTGAAAGGTATCAGCCCTGGAATCTCCCCCTTTCAGACGCAGCACCTAAACCACGGGGGTGTACTTATTTCAACTGTTATGCAAAAGTCCTAATAAACTTGTTGAGGGCGGCGGGGGGTTAGATTGCCCCCCTCTTCAAAGCTGTATTCACCTGCTCCTTGCTTTACGAGAAAAACACACGCCGACGCACCACTGAAGGACAGCTCAACGACGGCTTGAGAATGAGATAAGCCCACAGAGAGTGGAACATGTTTGCCTGGACACAATGTCGGTGATTGTTAGGAGGGGATACAAAGCAGCAGCCAATGAGAAAGAAGAAGAAGACATAGGGGTATGAGAAGAAAGGGGTGGGGATTTTTTGTGTACCGGGGTCATGAATACTGAAGTGATATCATTTCCATGAAGAGCCGATAAATAGGTCTGGGACCACCCACACACCCCTCACCCCTCCTTCGTACTCTGAATAAGGTCTGGGATGTTATGGGTGGGTTGGAGAAACAACGATACCTTTCTCCTCCTACATATACGCGGCGCCCCTTCCTGCTCCTCCCCAACTCACTATTCTCTACTTTCTCTTGTGTCAGTTAAAATATGCCTTTCTCTCTTTACTATGCGTGCTATACAGGCTATATATGGGCTTATTACTGTCAAGTCCAACTCCTCCGACTCCAAGAAAATCCACGGTTACAACATTCAAGAGAAATAAAGGTTTGCCTCTTGTCTTTAATCCTTCAGTCGTTCAATTAACGTTTATTGTTAAGTTAGACAAACGCCAATTGATTGGCATTTGGAAGGACATAATTTAACTGGGGGTTGGCTCTGCGTCTCCACGACAACCGCGCAGACATCGTAGATAATTTATTACGATGGGGATTTTATAATGTCATTGATGAGTGTCCAAGCGGAGGTTAGTCTTTATACAGCCACAGACATTTCTCTCTCTCCTTTCTTCACCTCCATCCAAATGACACAGCACACACGCACAAACTAAACACTTACCGGCACTGCTAAATCCATCTCCCCCATCACCCCCCCCCCACACAACACACACACCAAACACTCTCTTTCTTGCCCACTCTCTCTCTGACAACACACACACACACACACACACACACACACACCCACCACACACCACACACACACACAACACACACACACACACCACACACACACACACACACTCAACGACATTGCCAAGAAGTGCTTTTAGATAGAATTGTCCACTCGATGCAGGGTTTTTTAAGCCATACCAGTGTTTTCGAAAACCTACCAGTGTTTTCAAAAAAATACCAGTGTTTTCTAAAAACAAACGGTATACTATTTGAGACTTGCTCGTGTTTTATTTAAGATGTTCCAGGGTTTTATTTAAGACAAACAAGTATTCCAGAGAAAACCTACCATCACCGTCCCGCAGTCCGAGAGGTTGTTTTTGATGCTGAACACATAGTCCTCTCCCGTCTCCACGCCCCGACACGCCGGCTCGTTCAGATGTAAATCCCAGACCTACACCAACAGAACACATCCACACTCAACCTCAGCGGGAAACAAACCAACCCAGCGCACTGAATATGAGAGTATGAAGGGTTTACATTTGCAGAAATGCATCAGTGAGAATCAAACCAGGGAAGGTCACTGGTTAATGGAGAATAAGTTAGGACAGGGTCGTGCATCACACCTGATCTATACCGTTTAAACAATAGTTACCAACATGATTAGATAATAAGAACTATCATCTACGCCAGTCATACTCAAGTAGCGGCACGCGGGCCTTTTGTGGCCCGCGGGGTGTCTATTAATGGCCCTCGAGCTGTTTTGAAAAGTTTTTTAAATTATTAAAAAAAAAAAAAAAAAAAAAAAAAAAAAAAAAAAAATCGTGCTGGGCGCTCTTATTTTGAAACCGCGCGCCGCGATCTCAATACGGCTGGGGGTTGCAACGATAAACAGATAGCACTCCAGCCCACAGACCGCTCCAGCCCTCCCAAACTCGAGGCAGACAGTCCATCTCAGCAGCAGTCAAGGCCGATTTAGGGTCGTTTTAGACGCAGAGACGTAAGCACGTAATTTACACAAGGGACTTGTTTTAGACAAGTTTGATTTACGGTTCCTTTAAGGTTCCTTAAGGATTGCGTGTGTTGCAAGGGGATTCTCCGCCAGAACAGTAGGGGGAGCAACGAACGAATCTGTGGGCGTGGAAGTGGAAATCGCTGGCTTGTTTATATTTATAATTATCATAATTCGTTCTTGTGTTTTCTTCTTCTCCTTCTTCAAAATTCTTCATTAGCTTCTGTCACGGCCTTTTAAAATTGGCGCTATTATGCTGTAAAACCGGAAATGTGAGACTCCTGAAAGGATGTGGTTAGCTGGCCAATCACAGTCTTTGCGAGCTGCGTAGGGCCGTAGTGTTTCAGTCGCATAGTCAGGAATTTGGCCGACGCACTTAAGCACGTAAGGGGGATATTTTACCACGCAAGGGGGGTTATGTATCTTACGTGCTTACGCGTTACGTCTAAAACAGAGCATATATCGGCCTCAGTCACACGTATACCGACCGGCCCCTTGAGTCACTGAAAAAATTTTTTGTGGCCCCTCATCATTTCTACTTGAGTACCCCTGATCTACGCCGTAATGGTTATTTTTTTGTTCAAATTAAATCAGCTGAAATGTTTATATTTCTCCATGGTGCATTTAGAATCTGTTTTTTTCATGTTTGAGAAAACTTCCGATCAATAGTTGTATTTGGCTGTTGCTTTTTAACATTTGATATGTGGTTGATTCAGCGTTGATTCAGAACTGTTACTGAAAATGGTGATTGAGAAAGAATACGCACGCTTGGAACGTTATGGACCAATCAGGATTTAGAATTTAAAACTGCAGTGGTGTGAAGACTCACGTAAACAGGGGGGACCTTGTTGAGGAAGAAGGCCTTGGGGATGAGAACGTCCATGCGGTTGTTGGTGCACACCACTGTCTCGTTGAGTTCTGTAACACCGAGGAAGAGGAAGAGGGATTCATCATGTTGATGATGCCTACATTATCTGTGATTATTACAATTGATTTTTGATTGTAATTATTTAATGATAATTCCGATATCAGATGGGTTAATATTCTAAAAGATATTGTATTATTTCAGTAATTCATGGTCCATAGTAATCTAGAAATGTCCAAAACAATAATTGTGCAATTTAATTATTGATCTATATCAGGATATTAAAGCATTTTAGCTATCTGTATCATTAAACTGTATAATAATACCCATACTTAAATAAGGAAATTTACTTCTTTTTGGACTTTAGCAAATTTAACCCCTAAAAATGTATTTTCCATATCAAATGTTACTGATGTTGTTCAGCATTATTTAAACAAAGCCTAGGCATTCTCAAACTCATAATTTTTTTTAATGAAAAGCAGAATAATATTGTTATTCTTCCTCATCCATATTATATTTTGCAAATCCAAATTGTATCACAAAATACAAAAAAAAACTGTCTGTCTCTTTATGCCTTCAGACACTAAAATGTCCAGTGTCCCCCGACATTCCCCATGATTCACCCTCTAACCCTGGAGGGAGCTCCTGGTCTGCTCCCCGGGGTCTTACCTTGGTCTTCAGGCTCCGATAGAGAGTTGGCCCAGGTGGCCTTCATCAGGCCCAGCCCCAAGCAGGCGCACCACACTAAGCCCACAGCTCTCATTCTATCTCCCTCTCTCACAACTCAACCTGTTGGCTTCTGTAGACTCAAACCCTGGGCCGTCTGCGCTGCTTCGGTGGCCCCAGCTCTCTTTAGCTCCAAACGTGTGAATCTATCTGGGAACAACCTTGCTGTCACAGACAAGACGTAGTGTCCCCCCCCCCCCCCCCCCCCTCCCTCCCCGCCCCTCCCCTCCCAAGCCCTCGAAGACACTGGTGTAATGAACTGGGAGCCTCCTCCCAGTCTTAAAACACCATCTTGAATGATGTCCCTCCACCCCCTTGTACAACAATGAGATTCCGGGCGTGAATAGAGCCGCGAGGGGAGTCCAAGGTAACCCTGCAGCCAGAGACGTCCTGGTAAACAACATACAGCTTGTTTGGTACCTCGGTGAGGAGGTCTGGTGACAGACAGGAGGAGGGGACAGGACAACAAGCAGCGAGGCGCTTGTGTGCGTGGTGTGTTTGTTGTTTTATTTCGGGTCATTTCTTTTGTCCGGTTTACTGGTGCAGGAAGGACTGACAGACAGACAGACGGACAGGAGAATGTTGAGTCAAGGACAGAGACAGGACAGTGGAGAAGAACCGAATTTGAGTGTAAAAAAAGAGTACATTTTCCTCCCTTTTGGAGAGGAAAATGTCATCTTCAGAAAAAGGACACAAACGATTTTTCATTCAATTAGCCATAATTACTTTATTATATTTATAAAATGCTGTTGATTGAATGTATTACAGGCCATGAGTGAAGGTTTTAATAAGGGATCCTTTTAATGAGGGACTTTATTACTATGGTCAAACTGTGCTCATTCCGCCCATGGAAACAACACAACACCCCAACAGACAGTTACTGCAATCACGCCTCAAGAACTTGAACTCTCATTTGTTTTTAGGAGGATCGATTTATGGGACTCTCTTTCAAAGTGACTGGATCTTCTGTATTGTTTTGCAAATAGGACAAGCTGTCGGAGGAGTTTTCCGGCTTCTTATCCTAAGATGAACGTCTGAACGGGATCTGGAGGACACTCTTCCTTTCGATCTTTGTGTTTTATAGGTCTGCTTCCTTCCTTCCTAATTCTTAAAGTAGGGCATTGAATTATGACTGGAAAAGTAAAAAATACAACACATAAATCCAACACAAAATAATCTGGTTGGAACCGATTGCAAAAAACAAACACCTGCCTCAGACAGATTTTTATTACTCTGCAAAAATATATTACAATAACGCAAATCAAAATCTTTTCACAATTGTTCAGATTGACCTGGAAAATAAAAGACTGATCTAAACAGACAGGAGGAACATTCATCCATCTCAGGGGTCTCATTTATAAAACTGTGCGTGGGATCGTTACTAAATGTGTACGTACGCCCTAAAGCCAAGTTTTGCGTGCGCCAAAAAATATTCAGACTTATAAAACCCTGCGTACGCACACCACTAAGCAATCTTTGCTTTATAAATCACAGAGTGCCTACAAGTGTGCGCAGCTGAATCAGTTTCACGTTCCGCCCTGTACACGCCCCTTTTTAACCGTAAATGGTCAATGCAAACAACCTCATGAATGCGATCTGCATATAAAACAGACTCAGACGCAAATATTATGTCTTGTCGGAAACAATGGCAGAAGGACGGAGGTTGAAGTGGAGACATGTGTGGGTGAGGTGGAGGCCCGAAAAGCAGTTTTGTTCAGCGGTCACGGGATTGGGATCACTAACAACAAAAAGCAGAGTAAGTGGCAACGTGTTGCTGCAGCAGTGAACTCTGTCAGTGGCACGGAGCGCACAGTCCCAGGATTAAAAAAAGAAGTGGTCTGACGTGAAGGTACATATTTTTTTGTACCAATAAATCGTTATGGTCCCTGAAGACCCTCTCCCTCCGAATCCTGCCATTTGCATGGTCCTCCAGCAGTGCCAGCAGTGCTATGGTGCAGCATTACGCACAGGGCTCACCGCTGTATTTATAGGGTTATGGTAATAAGACTGACCGAGAACACCTTGGATAATCAGTTTGTATCACCCACGTAAAATGTTTTTGAACATAACTCCTTTTTAATGCCTGATTTGTCATGAAAAGCATCAAGAGGAACGGACAATAATATAACGATTGTGATGAGGAGTATGTGGCTTGGTTTTCCAAACTTGGGATTTAATTGACATTTGATTATGTGTTTACAGTGTCACATAAAAATATTATGTTTTTGACACATGTTGGACAGATGCTTTATTCCATGCAGTCGCGCCGTCAGTGGACAGTATGGAGTGACGGGATTAAATATAGAGATTTTTTTTCACTGGAGATGTTTCTGGAGTTATACAGAAATAAAACAGTTGACTTAAATATTCTGATTACATAGATTTAACGCATGATACGGGTTGAAATTGAATTTATGATGGGCGATGATAAAAAATAATCGTTCTTCTCACTCTACAATTCTTCTGTCTGACTTCAGTTCACCCACCACCATCTGTGTCGCTAAATCTCCTTTTCCTCCAAACCATGCGTACGCATGAGTCAGAGTTTGCTTAGGGCTGCGCACATTCTCCCGTCAAGTAAGCTTTTTATAGATACCCGTTTTGTGCGTACGCAACGGTTATAAATGAGACCCCAGATCCTTTGAATGTATTTTATTAGGATCTGGACTCGACCAGCACCGGAACACACACACATGTACACTCGTACACGTATGTACACGTATGTACACGTATGTACATCTATATGAAAGGAATGTGTAAAGCGTCGTGGCCCTGCAGTGTGGGTCGTGTCTCAGAGGAGGTCTCTCGGATGGGTCGGTCTTACTGCGTGTTGCGGGGGTATGGCCGTGTGTGTGTGGGGGGGGGGGGGGGCAGCAGTCTAGCCCAGTGGCGCCCCGTCTTCTGTGAAGAGGTCGGCGAGGTCGGCCACGGTCAGCACGGACGCCTCCGAGTGCTTCATGGCCGCCGCCGCGCTGTGGCTGGACGAGAGACGGGAGGAACACACCCAGAGGGGGACGGCGTTGGCTGATACGTCTGGTATACAACAGGGGGAGCCTCTGTGGCTACTCTCACAAGTTAAAGTAACATATCGAAAGGAAGATTACAAAGGATTTGCCTGGGTTACAAAATATTTCCAAAATAATGTAGTGGTTTGGAAATTTGATTATAGATAGTAATATAGTATCATTCACCAAATTCAATATGAATAGATACGATTTCAAGTGCCTGATTAGTGCCTAACTTGGGAGTATTCAAAGATATATTGTAGATTAGAAGATCCTCACCTTTTGTCGGCCGTCTTCATCATGGCCTGCATTCTCTCTTCGATGGTGGACTTGATGAGGAACCGGTGAACAAACGTGGGCCTGGCGCGTAGAGGAGGGTAAAGTGCAATTAGAGTGCACAGCAAAGAACAAAGGGACTTGGTTACTCACAAACACTGCTAACCAGCGCACAACATGGTCAACAAGGACTGACCATTATTTGTCAATTTATCAAATATGTGAACACCAGGCCCCTTTGATGTCCCCCAGATTTCAGTTGACCTCCCTGGGGTTCCTGATGAAGAATTTCAAAAAGTGGCAGTGTGGATCCCTTCAGTTCAGTTTAATGGAGGTGTTAAGGTGGCTGGAGGTCGTTGAACCCACTTGGTCTGGCCGATGCGGTGGACGCGGCCGATGGCCTGCAGCTCGTGGGCGGGGTTTAGGATAGGCTCCACCAATAGGACGTGCGTGGCCTCGATGATGTTGAGGCCATTGGAGCCCGTGTGCAGCGGGAGCAGCAGGATGTTGATCTTCTCCTCGTGCTTGAAGGAGCTCAGGTTCTCCTGGAGACCAGGCACACATGGCAGGAGGTTTAAGAGTCAGCGGTCGGTTAGTGGACGAATTTTTGCAATCGGCAAAAGAGTTCTGCCCTTGGTTCTCCAAAGAACAAATTTATTTTAAGAGAAAATATAATGCGGTGCATTGGTTCGATTTTCTAAATGCAGAAACGTTTTATTGTTATTCAAATAAGTTTAAAAGTTTGTATCATTTTAATTTAATTTAAATTATATATTGTTAGAAATAAATAAAAATAAATCATTTGAAGTTACATTGGTCATTTAAATCGTGGGACCCAGATTTGCAGTAGGAAGTGAGCGTCCCTGTTAACCATGAGCCGTCAGGGGGACAGTGCAGGGTCACGTTACCCACCTGGAACTTGTGGATGCCGTTGATCTGGGAGAACTCCATGGTGTTGTCGAACAGGGCCTTGGAGATGATGTCCAGGACACACTGCCACTGGGAGAACAAGAAGAAGAGCATCAGCTGGGTCCTACCTGGATTAGATCAGGTCATTGGAAACACTTGGCTATGGTTACCATGGAGAAAACAAGGCATTTGGCCCCAGGGTCGGTCAGTTGGATCTTCTTGAGGGTCCTCACAACCGCTTCTACTTTGGTAGAATGGCTCCCCTAGAGATAGAAACAGGTAGAGAGCAAGAAAGAGAAAGACAGAGAAAGAGAGAATGAGAGCGACATCGAGAGCGAGAAGAGACCGAGACAAAGACATAGAGACTATTAACATTTAACAACTTCCAATTCAAGTTTTTACAATATTTAGAAATACAAGGGAGTTGAAGCTAGACAATTTGGTTTTAAAATATATTAAAAAAGAATGACAACCCCTGCATTATTGACATCCTACAGATGGACTCATTTATGATTAACCCACGGGTCAGTTAAAAAAAAGATTCAAACATTAATCTCATACGAGCAAGAAGACTAAAAACAACACAACCCCAAAGGAATGTCATCAGATTCAAGGAAGTCTTTCAACCGAGCCACTCATAAAACCGTAAACTAACTCGGGGACCTTCCCCACAGCCAGGGGGGCCCACAGCCCAGGGGCCCCCTTCCTGGGGCCTCGTTAGTCCAGGGTCAGGGCTGGGGAACATCTGTCCTTGACTGACCTTGATGGGGATGTCCTGGTTGCGGCTGGAGGCCTCGCAGGTGAACACGTAGGAGATCTCGGCGTGCGCCGTGGTCTGCCGGCAGATGGCACACTTGATGGCGCGGCGCCGCGAGCCCACGCTGTACTGCTCCACGATGATG